>NW_027596396.1:118721-333135 GCF_964194155.1 Cetorhinus maximus
CAAATTGCTTTTTGCTGGAGAAATATCATCCCACTGCCCCGCTCTCTCCCCATATCCCCTATCAATCCCAAACTAATCCCACTGCCCCGCTCTCTCCCCATATCCCCTATCAATCCCAAACTAATCCCACTGCCCCGCTCTCTCCCCATATCCCCTATCAATCCCAAACTAATCCCACTGCCCCGCTCTCTCCCCATATCCCCTATCAATCCCAAACTAATCCCACTGCCCCGCTCTCTCCCCATATCCCCTATCAATCCCAAACTAATCCCACTGCCCCGCTCTCTCCCCATAGCCCTGTATCAATCCCCAAACTAATCCCACTGCCCCGCTCTCTCCCCATAGCCCTGTATCAATCCCACACTAATCCCACTGCCCCGCTCTCTCCCCATAGCCCTGTATCAATCCCACACTAATCCCACTGCTCCGCTCTCTCCCCATATCCCCTATCAATCCCAAACTAATCCCACTGCCCCGCTCTCTCCCCATAGCCCTGTATCAATCCCCAAACTAATCCCACTGCCCCGCTCTCTCCCCATAGCCCTGTATCAATCCCAAACTAATCCCACTGCCCCGCTCTCTCCCCATAGCCCTGTATCAATCCCCAAACTAATCCCACTGCCCCGCTCTCTCCCCATAGCCCTGTATCAATCCCCAAACTAATCCCACTGCCCCGCTCTCTCCCCATAGCCCTGTATCAATCCCCAAACTAATCCCACTGCCCCACTCTCTCCCCATAGCCCTGTATCAATCCCAAACTAATCCCACTGCCCCACTCTCTCCCCATAGCCCTGTATCAATCCCCAAACTAATCCCACTGCCCCACTCTCTCCCCATAGCCCTGTATCAATCCCAAACTAATCCCACTGCCCCACTCTCTCCCCATAGCCCTGTATCAATCCCAAACTAAATCCACTGCCCCGCTCTCTCCCCATAGCCCTGTATCAATCCCCAAACTAATCCCACTGCCCCACTCTCTCCCCATAGCCCTGTATCAATCCCCAAACTAATCCCACTGCCCCGCTCTCTCCCCATAGCCCTGTATCAATCCCCAAACTAATCCCACTGCCCCGCTCCCTCTCCATAGCCCAGTATCAATCCCCAAACTAATCCCACTGCCCCGCTCTCTCCCCATAGCCCTGTATCAATCCCCAAACTAATCCCACTGCCCCGCTCCCTATCCATAGCCCAGTATCAATCCCAAACTAATCCCACTGCCCCGCTCTCTCCCCATAGCCCTGTATCTCTGCTTCAATGATCCCATGTTCCCTCTAGAGATCTCTGCTTGAACCATTAACTATGAATAACCACTTTGTGCCCCAACAACCCTCTGTCTGGGTAGGAAGCCGCAGAGGAAGATCTCACAGTTTAAACTCCACCATCGGTCCTGAGCCTCCTGATACTGCCTTGGCTCTGAGGTGGACACCTTCCAATATTCTGGACAATTCCTCCCCACCCCCACCCCCACCCCCACCCCACCCAGTTTTTTAATAGACCGGTATGTTCCCAATCTCTTGTTTAATATAGAATTGGGCGGTCCTTCTCTCCTGGGCCCAGCGTGAGGCTCTCAGTCCAGTCCCAGCTCACTGAGCACAGGCCTGGTGATTTCCTGATGCACTGACTGACTGAGTCAGCACAGCTTCCGCTGGGATTGCACTGGGAAATTCCAATGACGACAGAGGAATGGAATTTCAACTTATCCTGCTGCTGAAGATTGGGAATCAGCTCCCACAGCCTTCTAGGCCCCATCGATATGCACAGCAGGCTGTGTCACGCCAATAGGCCACACATCATCATCATTAACGGCAAACTGCGAATATTCACCATTCTCACTGGGGACAGTGCGCTGCAATATCGAGCCCCACTGCTACCCACGCTGCGAGAAATGTGAAAGAATTTGACCAAGCCTCCTAACTGTTTAATCTAGATTAACAGAATATGAGCACCGGGTTTGTAAACTCAACAGGTAAATAGCTGCTTATTTAACCAGTGGCAAAAGAAGGAAATATGAACTGCTAACTTCTAACTCGATAACCTAATCTCTGCCCCCTTCTTAAATCCCTCTGCACGCACATGCAAGACACACACACAACATGGATTTTAAGGGTGGGATAAAACAGCTCAATAGCACCAATTCCGGAGTACCGATGGGTTGATTTCGATCGATATGTTCCAAATTGCTTTCAGTTCTTTGTTGATGACACGAGGTGGTCTTCCAGAACCTTCAGTCTTTAGTTCACTGCTTGAGCATTTGCCTTTTAATGTCTCCAACAGTGATTTTCCCCTTTGCCTCTTGACAGGGGTTTTTAGAGGGAGAGAGGGAGAGCAGGTTATAGAGGTTTGAGGAGGAAAAGCCAGCTAGCTATCATTGTAGGGTAACTGGAATCTGATACACACAGGAGAGAGAGATTTTAGGTATTTTCCCTTTCAGGCTAGCAGCTATTCTGCTGCACTGCTCTCACACAAACCCTGCTCACCTGGTCAAGAGCCAATTAAAACGTTGTTGCCAGGCAGTTCCCCATTACCTCGGACTCCTCCTCGGCACCATCCTGTCTTTCATGGCGCGCTCTGTTCCCGGGCAGCAACATTGTACATACCCCTCACACTGTTCCAGTGGACATGTCCTTCAAACTGCAGCCATTGTAATTCTAATCCACAGTCCAACAGGAACAAAAAGAAATGTTCTTTAAACCATCATCAAAGGCTGTGATTCTCCAAGGGAGAAAACTAGAGAGAAAGACAGAGACCGAGACTTGCATCACTATTGCTCCTTTCCTGACCTCAGAGTGTTTAAAAGACTTTTACAACCAACGAACTGCTTTTCCATTCGAATATATGAATTTGGAGCAGGAGTAGGCCACTCGGCCCCTCAAGCCTGCTCTGCCATTCAATGAGATCATGGCTGATCTGATTTTAACCTCAATCCCACATTCTCACCCACCCACCCCCGATATCCTTTCACCCCCTTGCTTATCAAGAATCTATCTAGCTTTGCCTTAAAAATATTCACTCTGCGTCCTCTGCCCTTTGAGGAAGAGAGTTCCAAAGACCCTCTGAGAGCAGAAATTTCTCCTCATCTCTGTCCTAAACGGGCGACTCCCTTATTTTTAAACAGTGACCCCCTAGTTCTAGATTCTCCCACAAGAGGAAACATCCTCTCCCCATCCACCCTGTCAAGGTCCCTCAGGATCTTAAAGGTTTCAATCAAGTCGCCTCTCACTCTTCTAAACTCCAGCGGATACAGGCCTAACCCGTCCAACCTTTCCTCATGAGACAACCCGCCCATTCCCGGTATTAGTCTGGTAAACCGGAAGTGCTAGGATTCCAGCCACTTAATGCACAGCAAGCCCCCATAAACAGTGAGGAAACAATGAACAGATCTGTGTTTTGTGGGTTGAATTTCAGTCTAGCAGACCAGGGAGAGCTCCGATAGCGGCCGTGGGATCTTTCAGATCGACCTCTGAGGGCAGTTTAACATCTCACCCTGTGCGACGAGGTCTCCGACACTGCCTCAGCACTGGCACTGGGAATGTCGACTGGTGTTATGGAGCTCCAGTCCTGGGAGTGGGGACTCGAACCCACGAACGTCTGACTCAGGCGAGAGGGCAACCGGCTGTGCCAAGGCCTAAAGCCCACCGCTCGCTCCCAACGAACAACCCAGCCGGACACTTCCCAAAAATGACACAGACCCGAATAACTCACCAATAACATCTGGAGAGAAGGGCAGTGGGGAGGACCAGCTGTCACTGCAGCCCTGTCATTCCTTCACTGCCCCCGATCAGCTCTCCACGAGGTTCCGTTAACTACAAGAATGTACCTGGAAAGATCCATCCGAGACAGGGAAGCTATCAGCAAAAGGTCCAAATGCCTCTTTAACATTTCTTATACACATACCTCATCAAACAGTTAACTTGTCAGAGCTCAGAATGACCCCCGAACCCCTCGATTAGATTCCAGTCTGTAACTCACTCCCGGGAATCTGTTATTCTATATATAAACCACCCCGAACCCCTCGATTAGATTCCAGTCTGTAACTCACTCCCGGGAATCTGTTATTCTATATATAAACCCCACCGAACACCTCGATTAGATTCCAGTCTGTAACTCACTCCCGGGTATCTGTTATTCTATATATAAACCACCCCGAATCCCTCGATTAGATTCCAGTCTGTAACTCACTCCCAGGTATCTGTTATTCTATATATAAACCACACCGAACCCCTCAATTAGATTCCAGTCTGTAACTCACTCCCGGGTGTCTGTTATTCTATATATAAACCACACCGAACCCCTCAATTAGATTCCAGTCTGTAACTCACTCCCGGGTATCTGTTATTCTATATATACACCACCCCGAACCCCTCGATTAGATTCCAGTCTGTAACTCACTCCCGGGTATCTGTTATTCTATATATAAACCACCCCGAACCCCACGATTAGATTCCAGTCTGTAACTCACTCCCGGGTATCTGTTATTCTATATATAAACCACCCCGAACCCCTCGATTAGATTCCAGTCTGTAACTCACTCCCGGGTATCTGTTATTCTATATATAAACCCCCCTGAACCCCTCGATTAGATTCCAGTCTGTAACTCACTCCCGGGTATCTGTTATTCTATATATAAACCCCCCTGAACCCCTCGATTAGATTCCAGTCTGTAACTCACTCCCGGGTATCTGTTATTCTATATATAAACCCCACCGAACCCCTCGATTAGATTCCAGTCTGTAACTCACTCCCGGGTATCTGTTATTCTATATATAAACCACCCTAACCCCTCAATTAGATTCCAGTCTGTAACTCACTCCCGGGTATCTGTTATTCTTTATATAAACCAGCTTCACCTGAAGCTATTAATTAGATTCCAGTCTGTAAGTCACTCTTAGCCATTTATTATTCTATATATAAACCACCCAAACCTCTTGATTAAAGGCTGTAAATGGGATATGAAGATAAGTGCCTGGGAGTGCCAGTCTGCTGCAGCGTGTGAGGTGGGGAGGGGAGTCACTTTGCAATGCTGTTCTGCAGATGTGGCTGTGATCAGCGCTGACTGCCCCACCTCTCTCCACCGTCTCTCGTCACGATTCTCGGTACACGAGTCTGTGTGGCAGACAGTGGCCCAACAAAGTGTAGACGTCTATTCGAAATCTTCAAAACTGAAGTGGGACCACCTTCCACAGGAATATCTGCTCCCCCTGAATACTCACAGCAGCCACATCTGTACATTCTCGGTATACCAGGATTCCTGGCACTGATTCTGTTTTGAAAGGGGCCTGGGAGGTTCAGAGGGATCTTTGTTGATTAATTTTCTACAAAAACAGCTTTGCAAAAGTGTTTTTCTTTTGGAGAAACGCCGATCGAGGACAAATTTGCATTTCTCTAGCGCTCGAAAGTCAATGAATCACTTTCGGAAGTCAATGTGGGAGAGGTGGCAGCCAATTTGTGCACAGCAAGCTCCCACAAACAGCAAGGTGAAAACGACCCCCGATCATCTGTTTTCAGTGATCATGTTTGAGGGGTAAATATTGACCGGGATGCTAGGGGGATTCACCCAAACTGATGCCACTGTCCCGCTCTCTCCCCATGCCCACCCCCAACAGCTGCGGGATCTTTTACATCCACCTGAGAGGGCAGACTTGAGCCTCAGCTTAACATCTGATTCGGAAGTTGGCACCTCCGACAGTGCAGCACTCCCTCAGTGCTGGTACTGGGAGTGTCCGCCTGGATTCTGGGACTCGCAGACCAGCCCATGGAAATGTATGTGACTGCTGGACAATGTACACGTGGTAGGTGGTGACCATGCCTCCCCGTTTCCCAGGGAGAGCTCCCCGATGAGGAACTGCATCCCCTGGACAATACCCGGCCTCGCTGAATGAGGAACCTCGGGCCTCATGGGTTGATACCAGGAGACGGGTGATCCCACGCTGCCCTGCGATTGGTCAGTAAAGTGGGCGGGGCTGTGCAGATGGACCAGTTTTGGTGGAAGGGGATGTCATTCTCCTGTTTGGACCAGGAGGCAGGCCAGCCCAGCTCAGGGACTATAACGGACCCAGCGACAGTGAAGGAACGGCCGATATATTTCCAAGTCAGGATGGTGAGTGGCTCGTAGGGGAACTTCCAGGTGGTGGGTGTTCCCCATGTGTCTGCTGCCCTTGTCCTTCTAGATGGTAGAGGTCGTGGGTTTGGAAGGTGCTGTCTAAGGAGCCTTGGTGAGTTGCTGCAGTGCATCTTGTAGATGGTACACACGCTGCTGCTACTGTGCGTCGGTGGTGGAGGGAGTGAATGTTTGTGGATGGGGTGCTGATCAAGCGGGGCTGCTTTGTCCTGGACGGTGTCGAGCTTCTTGAGTGTTGTGGGAGCTGCACTCATCCAGGCAAGTGGGGAGTATTCCATCACACTCCTGACTTGTGCCTTGAGGAAACGTGTGAATAAATATTTGCACACCCACATATACACATAAAGATATACCAGAAAGACAAATAAACGAGACACACACTTGCTACCAAACCAATGGCTTATACAATGACTTTAAACATGTAACATTGACTGACCAGTTAGTGGATAGTAGCCCCTGCCCTCACTGACAGTAAACCCATCAATGGCCACACTCCCCAGTCTGGATCAGCCCGTGGTTTGTAATGAGGTTTTTAATCCTTTGATGTGACACCGGGGAGCTCAGAACATCTTGCCAGGAGTTTAACAGGAGGCCATTCGGCCCATCGTGCCCCTTGTACCTCTGTGTATTGGGTTTAAAGGGAGGGACTGTGGGTTAAGTGGAGCTATTTGGAGGTTATGCCTCTCAAAGGTGTTATTATTCTTATCCACACCAGGGACAGTTCGTGTTCCTGTATAAAATTTCCCCCTTAGTGCTCAGGACGGGTTTGCTCTCCAGCATTTTGTTTCAATTATTGATGGTCGGGCAGGATCTCACCCTCCTGAGTTGCTGAGGTTTTTACCAGTCGGGTTTAACAGGAGCTTCCTTCCCAAGTTGCCTTTAAATTCAAGGATTTCCACGTCTCATCCAGAGGGAGAAGAACCGGCTGGAACTGCCCGGGGCGGGTAAAGCAAATTGAGCTTCAAAATAGTTACCAGCCTCTCCCATTCTCCCAGGACCTCTCATTCCCCCAGTTTCCGTGTGTAACCAGCATTTCCCCCATTCCCAGGCCCTCTCCCCCTCTCCCCTCCACCATCGCCATGTGGAACCATCCACCCTGTTGTCACAGGGCTTCAGGATTTATCAGTGGCCCTGCCTGCTGGAGCTGGGCTATGAATATGGTCTGGTCAGTGCACATCCCAACCCCCGCTCACCCTGAAAAGAGCAAAAATCCCCACCAAGACCAACCACCCCTGGTTGCTACGGGTAACCAATCCATCCCATTCTCCCAGGCCCCATTCCCCTGGTTACTATGGGTAACCAATCCATCCCATTCTCCCAGGCCCCATTCCCCTGGTTACTATGGGTAACCAATGCATCCCATTCTCCCAGGCCCCATTCCCCTAGTTACTATGGGTAACCAATGCATCCCATTCTCCCAGGCCCCATTCCCCTGGTTGCTATGGGTAACCAATCCATCCCATTCTCCCAGGCCCCATTCCCCTGGTTGCTATGGGTAACCAATCCATCCCATTCTCCCAGGCCCCATTCCCCTAGTTACTATGGGTAACCAATCCATCCCATTCTCCCAGGCCCCATTCCCCTGGTTGCTATGGGTAACCAATCCATCCCATTCTCCCAGGCCCCATTCCCCTGGTTGCTATGGGTAACCAATCCATCCCATTCTCCCAGGCCCCATTCCCCTGGTTACTATGGGTAACCAATCCATCCCATTCTCCCAGGCCCCATTCCCCTAGTTACTATGGGTAACCAATCCATCCCATTCTCCCAGGTCCCATTCCCCTGGTTGCTATGGGTGACCAATCCATCCCATTCTCCCAGGCCCCATTCCCCTGGTTGCTACGGGTAACCAATCCATCCCATTCTCCCAGGCCCCATTCCCCTGGTTACTATGGGTAACCAATCCATCCCATTCTCCCAGGCCCCATTCCCCTGGTTACTATGGGTAACCAATCCATCCCATTCTCCCAGGCCCCATTCCCCTGGTTGCTATGGGTAACCAATCCATCCCATTCTCCCAGGCCCCATTCCCCTGGTTGCTATGGGTAACCAATCCATCCCATTCTCCCAGGCCCCATTCCCCTGGTTACTATGGGTAACCAATCCATCCCATTCTCCCAGGCCCCATTCCCCTAGTTACTATGGGTAACCAATCCATCCCATTCTCCCAGGCCCCATTCCTGTGGTTGCTATGGGTAACCAATCCATCCCATTCTCCCAGGCCCCATTCCCCGGGTTGCTATGGGTAACCAATCCATCCCATTCTCCCAGGCCCCATTCCCCTGGTTGCTATGGGTAACCAATCCATCCCATTCTCCCAGGCCCCATTCCCCTGGTTACTATGGGTAACCAATCCATCCCATTCTCCCTCTGGTTGCTATGGGTAGCCAATCCATCCCATTCTCCCTCTGGTTGCTATGGGTAACCAAGCCATCCCATTCTCCCTCTGGTTGCTATGGGTAACCAAGCCATCCCATTCTCCCTCTGGTTGCTATGGGTAGCCAATCCATCCCATTCTCCCCCTGGTTGCTACGGGTAACCAAGCCATCTCATTCCCCCGGTTGCCATTGGTATCTAACCCTTCCCACCTTGTCATGCCTCCTTCCTCAAGTTGCCATGGGTAACCAATCCATCCCATATTCCCAGTTGCTGTGGATAACCGACCCGTCCCCTTTCTCCCGGATCCCGCTCCCTATGTTCTGCTTGGACAGCTCTCCGCTCCTTCCCACCCGGGTTAAACCCATCCTGTTCTGCATGGATCCGACATCTCCTCAAGCAGACGGTCCAGAAATGTTTAAGATGGAAACCAGAATGAAAGGATGATTTCTTTTCAAACAACAGTTCCTTTATCCCCACAGATTCCCTCGTGGCCGAGACATTAACCATCAAACTTTCCGATGACGTTGGAACAGCAGCAAAGAAGTTGACTTTGGAACTTAGACACTGATCTGGGCCCAGGCCTCGATTTCAGGCCTCGGCTGCCATCAGGCCCCAACTCCTTCAGGCGATGCATTAAGAAGGAAACTCTAGGAGACGTCATCAATCCCATGCATCATTGCACTGGACAATTTTCCAAAGCAATTTAGACGGATCCCTTTGCATAACCCAGTCTTAGTCCACCATTCGTTGGATAAATGTTAACCCTCCCTCACCTGATCTGATCAGGGAAGCTCCTGTCAAACGATCAATCAATTAAGGGGAGAAATAACTGGGTAGATGTTCACGCCTCTGTTAAAATAGCGCACAGAGCTACATCGTAAAAACAACACAAGTGCATTGTACTGTGACTTTATCATAGCAATAGGACCATTATCAAACCAAATTTAATACCGAGAAACACAGGGAGATATAAGGGACAGGTGACCAAAAGCTAGGCCACAGAGGTCAGTTTTAAGGAACGTCTTAAAAGAGGAGAGAGAGAGCGAGAGAGAGAAAGAGAGAGGTTTAGGGAGGTAATTCCAGAGCTCAGGGGCCTAGGCAGCTGAGGGCACGGCCGCCAATGGTGGAGCGATGGGAATCGGGGGATGCTCAAGAGGCCGGAATTGGAGGAGCGCAGAGATAACGGAGGGTTGTAGGAGCTGGAGGAGGTTACAGAGATAGGGAGAGGTGTAGGGGCCGGAGGAGGTGACAGAGATAGGGAGGGGTGTAGGGGCTGGAGGAGGTGACAGAGATAGGGAGGGGTGTAGGGGCTGGAGGAGGTGACAGAGATAGGGAGGGGTGTAGGGGCTGAAGGAATTTACAGAGATAGGGAGGGGTGTAGCGGCTGGAGGAATTTACAGAGATAAGGAGGGGTGTATGGGCTGGAGGAGGTTACAGAGATAGGGAGGGGTGTAGGGCTGGAGGAGGTTACAGAGATAGGGAGGGGTGTAGGGGCTGGAGGAGGTTACAAGGATAGGGAGGGGGTGTAGGGACTGGAGAAGTTTACAGAGATAGGGAGGGGTGTAGGTGCTGGAGGAGGTTACAGAGATAGGGAGGAGTGTAGGGGCTGGAGGAGGTTACAGAGATAGGGAGGGGTGTAGGGGTCGGAGGAGGTTATAGAGATAGGGAGGGGTGTAGGGGCTGGAGGAGGTTACAGAGATGGGGAGGGGGTGAGGGGCTGGAGGAGGTTACAGAGATACAAGCGAGTGTAGAAAAAGGAGAGTTGAGCGATTGAACACATGCCTCCCCTCGGCCCACCCTTTGATGGGGCTGTGGTGGGTGGGCTGGGGGAGGAGGGAAGGAGGGGGAGAAGGTGAGTTGTGGTTGGAGGGGCCTCACTCGCCATAGGTGGGGTCTTGCTCTGTGTCGCTGGGCCCAGAAACAAAATCCTCGTAGGGCATGCATGCAAAGCAGAACCTCTTCATGTCGCTCCAGCACACCCGGCAGTACATGGCCCCACAGCCCACATTGGGGCAGTAGTAGGATGTCTCGGTCGGACCCTCGCTGCAGACCACACATCGCTTGCGGATGAACCTCCGGAGGCAGGGAAAGACGCGATGGAGGGCACCTGCCACACCGCGTAGTTGCTGCAAGGAGGGAGGTGAACAGAATTCACGCGTCAGTGTGTCCCCTGTAAAAGCAGCATCACCCTGCATCTCCCACACTCAGCCCCAGGAAATACTGACTGACTGACCCATCCTGAATACCCCATGTCCAATCCACCTTCAATACCCTCTCCCAAACCACACCAAATGCCCCATGTCCAACCCACCTTCAATACCCTCTCTCCAAACCACATCAAATGCCCCATGTTCAATCCACCTTCAATACCCTCTCCCAAACCACACCAAATGCCCCATGTCCAATCCACCTTCAGTACCCTCTCCCAAACCACACCAAATGCCCCATGTCCAATCCACCTTCAATACCCTCTCTCCAAACCACACCAAATGCCCCATGTCCAATCCACCTTAAATACCCCCACTCCAAACCACACCAAATGCCCCATGTCCAATCCACCTTAAATACCCTCTCTCCAAACCACACTAAATGCCCCATGTCCAACCCATCTTAAATACCCTGTCATTAAAACCGCACTAAATGCCCCCCTGTTGGACCCACACCAAATGCCCCATGTCCATCCATCTTAAATGCCCCCACTCCAATCCACATGAAATGCCCCATGTCTAATCCACCTTGAATACCCTGACCCCTAACCATGCTAAATGCCCCCTCTGTTGGATCCACAACAAATGCCCTTCACTCCATCCCTGCCTGACTCATGTCAAATACGCCCGGTAGAATTTTCCGGTCTTGGTGAGTTGCTGCAGTGTATCTTGTAGATGGTACACACACTGCTGCTACTGTGCGTCGGTGGTGGAGGGAGTGAATGTTTGTGGATGGGGTGCCGATCAAGCGGGGCTGCTTTGTCCTGGATGGTGTCGAGCTTCTTGAGTGTTGTGGGAGCTGCACTCATCCAGGCAAGTGGGGAATATTCCATCATACTCCTGACTTGTGCCTTGTAGATGGTGGACAAGCTTTGGGGAGTCAGGAGGTGAGTTACTCACCACAGGAGACCTGTTCTTGTAGCCACAGTATTTATATGGCTGGTCCAGTTCAGCTTCTGGACAAAGGTAACCCCCAGAATGTTGGTAGTGGGGGATTCAGCGATGGTAATGCCTTGTGTGGTGTGAATGTTACTTGCCACTTGTCAGCCCAAGCCTGGATATTGTCCAGGTCTTGCTGCATTTGGACATGGGCTGCTTCAGTATCTGAGGAGTCGCGAATGGTGCTGAACATTGTGCAATCATCAGCGAACATCCCCACTTCTGACTTTATGATGGGAGGAAGGTTATTGATGAAGCAGCTGAAGATGGTTGGGCCGAGGACACTACCCTGAGGAACTCCTGCAGTGATGTCCTGGAGCTGAGATGACTGACCTCCAACAACCACAACCATCTTCCTTTGTGCTGGGTATGACTCCAACCAGTGGAGAGTTTTCCCCCTGATTCCCATTGACTCCAGTTTTGCTAGGGCTCCTTGATGCCACACTCGGTCAAATGCTGCCTTGATGTCAAGGGCAGTCACTCTCACCTCACCTCGGGAGTTCAGCTCTGTGGTCCATGTTTGAACCAAGGCTGCAATGAGGTCAGGAGCTGAGTGGCCCTGGCAGAACCCAAACTGGGCATCAGTGAGCAGGTTATTGCTAAGTAAGTGCTGCTTGATAGCACTGTTGATGACCTCTTCCATTACTTTACTGATGATCGAGTGTATCAGTCCACAGGGAGAGGGAGGCTTGAATAATGGAGCCTGTGCTTAATGCTGCCTTCTTGGTGGCAATGATCCGATTGAGGAAGAGGAGGGCCAGGCGCTGTCTAGCACGGCTTCGAGGGGAGGCCTCGGGTCCATGGTCCGGGGGAGCCCCAGCAAGACCCAGAGGATGAGGAGGTTAGACCCATCCCACGGAGACGACTCGCACGACCAAGGGTCTACCCAAGAAGCCTTTCCTACCCGGGTACGAGTGACAGACAATGCTGCGTGTCTCTGTTCTTGTCAAGAGAGCTGGTGGATCATATCAGCCACATTCTGCGGGGGATTCTAACGCTCCACGGACTGGGAGGATATCCCCCACCAGTGCCCCAGAAGTCACCATCGTGCTCGGTTATTTTCTTCCCTGTGGGTTGTGCACAGGGAATCTCTGCGGCACCTCACAGCCCTCAGCACACAAGCGTATCAAGGAGGTGATAGATGCCCTCTACACTAAGGCTGATCCTGATGTGAAGTTCACGCTCGATGAAGCTCTTCCGGCTGCTAGACTCCGGGGGTTTGCAGCTATCTCAGACTTCCCTAGAGCACAGGGTCCAATCGATTGCACACATGTAGCGTTGGGAGCACCATGGTGTTCATTAACAGGAAAGAGTTCCACTTCCTAAATGTTCAACTGGTGTGCGATCATCAGAAGCACATCATGCATGTTGTGCCATTACCCTGGGGGATTCCCGTGACTCCTACATCCTGAGTCACTCACAGGTGCCTCACACAGTCAAAGGGCCTTGCTGGTTACAGGGCTGGCTGCTTGGGGGTAAGGGGTACCCGCTCAAATAATGGCTCAGGACACCCATGCACCGTCCTCAGAGGAGAGATACAGCGCGGCGAATAGCTCGACACGATCCATCATCGAGCAGGCCATTGGCATCCTGAAGATGCGCTTCCGATGGTTGGGCCGCTCGGGTGGGGCTCTGCAGTGCCCTCCATGGAGAGTACCCCCCCATCACCGTGGCGTGTGCCCCCTTCACTGCCTGGTGCTTCAGAGCGGGGTGGTGGGGGAATGCCTTGCCAGGGGGAGACACAGAGGAGGCTGAGAGCGCCTCGGACAATGAAGAGCAGGAACCTGACGAGGGGGCTGAGGGCCATTGCCCTCATGAGGGGGGCATCGAGGAAGCACGATGTGGGCGATGTGCCTGTGCCCCGCTGAGGGTCACACAATGCCAGGGGGGAGTGAGCTGCAGGCAGCAGGACACAGCTGCATCCCTCCTGCCCCTCAGCGCCAGGCCAGGGCACATCCAGGGCAAGTTCAGCGCCCGGGCTCCAACCCTCACCGTTCACCAGGCCCTAATCTCTGGAAAGGTCACTGGCGAACCCTGTATCCGTGCGCTCTGGGAAGAGAGAGTCGACACAATAGCGCAGGACTTGATGCAGTCGTCACCACCTTGATGAGAAACCATTCGCGGGTACCGGGATCCCCACATGGCTGGAGAGACCCTCCTGGAGGTCCTGAGCTTTGGCACTACCGATGGAGACAGCAGTCTCATTCTGAGAATCAATTCTAGCTAACCCTCCCCGGCTAGTGAGCATTGCCTAACTGCATGTTGCCTTGTCAGGAGTAGAGGTTACTAACGCACTTTGTAAACACCACTGGTGAAGAGCTCGTCACATCCCCCTGACATAACACAAGGGGCGAGCACCTATCATGAGTCAGCTCCACGTCACACGAGTGTGAGGTGACCTCGGAGAGGGAGTATGGATCAGCCTCACAATAAGAGGCAGGTAGGGAGGTGCACATGCACAAAATGCTTTCATATGACGAGACCATTCTCAGGAACAGGGAATGTATTTACACAGGGGCTGTGATGTAAACAGTGACTGAACACCCTGAAGTGATGTGACAGTTTTGTAATCTTTCTAACTCTCCCGCTACGTCCAGGTGCATCTACAGCGGAGGGGGAGGAGGCCAGCTCAATGCTAAGCCCTGTTGTCTTCTGTGACCTTGGTGGGCGTCCTCGAGAGGGTCGGGGCCTGCAGGGCTCCGGCCTGCCCTGGGTTACCCGCTGTGGGGCAGGGCACTCCCTCCTCAGCCTGGACAGCTGGAGGTGATGGGGTCACGGGCAGAGGGGAGTGGAATCGGCTGGACGCTCTTGGAGTCACCTGGCTGGGTGGCCCAGGGGGGGGTCTCCAGCTGCTGGTCGCCCTCCCTGTGAGTGCCCGAGGGGCCCTAGCCTCACATCCTGAGGAGGAGGAGAGGCTCCTGCGGAGAAGTGTCAGTGAGGGGTTCCCCCAGAACGGGAGCCCGAGCCTGATCTAGATCCATGACCCACAGGGTGTGTCTCTGCGCTGGTGGAGGGCTCCTGGATGCCCTCCCTCCACCCGGAGTTTGTGCAGTGTTGTGGATGAGGTGCTGGAGATGTGAAAGTGGGTGTGAGGAACTCGGCGGCTGGTGTCTCCCCAGCTAACGCTGTGTGAGATCCCTGAGCAGTGAAACCCTTTTCAGTGCATGATGCCACAGGGAGAGGGTGAGACTGGAGTGAGCTGGAGGTTGACTTACCCTTGGCGGAGCGGGCGAGATCATTTACCCTCTTCCTTAGTTAGCCAATCAGTGCCCACCCTGCCCTGCGATATGGAGAGATACTCACCAAGGCGGAATTGAAGAGTTTCCAGTCGTGAAATCAGGTGCGATTTCCCATCCCGCAGCCCAGCCAGAAATGCTCCGGAAAACCCCCCCCTGCCATCGCAATTATTCCCTCCAACAGAAAATACCACCCACCCGCTCTATCCTGCCCTAAATACCCACTGTCCACCCCTCGCTAAACATGTCCTGTCTGAAACACCTTTAAATTAACTCACCCCGACCCACTTAAAAATCCCTTGGTCCTACCCCATAAAATACCCTCACCCTGACCCCATTAAACACCCAGACTAAAACCCACCTGAAATACCACCATCTAGCCACCCGAAATACCCACAATCCAAGCCCTGGACTGACCCACCTCAACTGCCCCCACAATAAAACCCAGCAAATAGCCCCTGAAGGGCATGCCTTAAATACCCCTTCACTGGCCCACTTTAAATAACCGGAATCTGACTTATCCAACACGCGCCTGTCCAATCCAATCCAAATTCAACAACTGCTCCCCAATCAGCACCCTAGGGTCTCACACATCACCCCGAGCCCCCCATCAGGACAGAATGAAACATCTCACGAACAGAGTAAACAGTTACTCAGTACAAAGGATAATCTCAAGGTTAAAATGATAAATTCAGAACACGCTGAATGGAAAGAATAAAATTCAAACTGAGAGATGACCGGGAGTCAAATTGAGGGGTTCGGGGGGGTTTATATAGAGAATAACAGATACCCGGGAGTGAGTTACAGACTGGAATCTAATCGAGGGGTTTGGGTGGTTTATATATAGAATAACAGATACCCGGGAGTGAGTTACAGACTGGAATCTAATCGAGGGGTTCGGGATGTATATAATTAGAGTAACAGATACCCGGGAGTGAGTTACAGACTGGAATCTAATCGAGGGGTTCGGTGTGGTTTATATATAGAATAACAGATACCAGGGAGTGAGTTACAGACTGGAATCTAATCGAGGGGTTCGGGTGGTTTATATATAGAATAACAGATACCCGGGAGTGAGTATCAGACTGGAATCTAATCGAGGTGTTCGGGTGGTTTATATATAGAATAACAGATACCCGGGAGTGAGTTACAGACTGGAATCTAATCGAGGGGTTCGGGTGGTTTATATATAGAATAACAGATACCCGGGAGTGAGTAACAGACTGGAATCTAATCGAGGGGTTCGGGGGTTTATATATAGAATAACAGATTCCCGGGAGTGAGTTACAGACTGGAATCTAATCAAGAGGTTCGGTGGGGGTTAATATATAGAATAACAGATACCCGGGAGTGAGTTACAGACTGGAATCTAGTCGAGGTGTTCGGGTGGTTTATATATAGAATAACAGATACCCAGGAGTGAGTTACAGACTGGAATCTAATCGAGGGGTTCGGGTGGTTTATATATAGAATAACAGATACCCGGGAGTGAGTTACAGACTGGAATCTAATCGAGGGGTTCGGGGGTTTATATATAGAATAACAGATTCCCGGGAGTGAGTTACAGACTGGAATCTAATCAAGGGGTTCGGTGGGGGTTAATATATAGAATAACAGATACCCGGGAGTGAGTTACAGACTGGAATCTAATCGAGGGGTTCGGGTGGTTTATATATAGAATAACAGATACCCGGGAGTGAGTTACAGATTGGAATCTAATTGAGGGGTTCAGGGTGGTTTATATATAGAATAACAGATTCCCGGGAGTGAGTTACAGACTGGAATCTAATCAAGGGGTTCGGTGGGGGTTAATATATAGAATAACAGATACCCGGGAGTGAGTAACAGACTGGAATCTAATCGAGGTGTTCGGGTGGTTTATATATAGAATAACAGATACCCGGGAGTGAGTCACAGACTGGAATCTAATCGAGGGGTTCGGCGGTTTATATATAGAATAACAGATTCCCGGGAGTGAGTTACAGACTGGAATCTAATCAAGGGGTTCGGTGGGGGTTAATATATAGAATAACAGATACCCGGGAGTGAGTTAAAGACTGAAATCTAATCGAGGGGTTCGGGGTGGTTTATATATAGAATAACAGATACCCGGGAGTGAGTAACAGACTGGAATCTAATCGAGGGGTTCGGGGTGGTTTATATATAGAATAACAGATACCCGGGAGTGAGTTACAGACTGGAATCTAATCGAGGGGTTCGGGGGGGTTTATATATAGAATAACAGATACCCGGGAGTGAGTTACAGACTGGAATCTAATCGAGAGGTTCAGGTGGTTTATATATAGAATAACAGATTCCTGGGAGTGAGTAACAGACTGGAATCTAATCGAGGGGTTCGGGGGGTTTATATATAGAAGAACAGATACCCGGGAGTGAGTTACAGACTGGAATCTAATCGAGGGGTTCGGGTGGTTTATATATAGAAGAACAGATACCTGGGAGTGAGTTACAGACTGGAATCTAATCGAGGGGTTCGGGGGTTTATATATAGAATAACAGATTCCCGGGAGTGAGTTACAGACTGGAATCTAATCAAGAGGTTCGGTGGGGGTTAATATATAGAATAACAGATACCCGGGAGTGAGTTACAGACTGGAATCTAGTCGAGGTGTTCGGGTGGTTTATATATAGAATAACAGATACCCAGGAGTGAGTTACAGACTGGAATCTAATCGAGGGGTTCGGGTGGTTTATATATAGAATAACAGATACCCGGGAGTGAGTTACAGACTGGAATCTAATCGAGGGGTTCGGGGGTTTATATATAGAATAACAGATTCCCGGGAGTGAGTTACAGACTGGAATCTAATCAAGGGGTTCGGTGGGGGTTAGTATATAGAATAACAGATACCCGGGAGTGAGTTACAGACTGGAATCTAATCGAGGGGTTCGGGTGGTTTATATATAGAATAACAGATACCCGGGAGTGAGTTACAGATTGGAATCTAATTGAGGGGTTCAGGGTGGTTTATATATAGAATAACAGATTCCCGGGAGTGAGTTACAGACTGGAATCTAATCAAGGGGTTCGGTGGGGGTTAATATATAGAATAACAGATACCCGGGAGTGAGTAACAGACTGGAATCTAATCGAGGTGTTCGGGTGGTTTATATATAGAATAACAGATACCCGGGAGTGAGTCACAGACTGGAATCTAATCGAGGGGTTCGGCGGTTTATATATAGAATAACAGATTCCCGGGAGTGAGTTACAGACTGGAATCTAATCAAGGGGTTCGGTGGGGGTTAATATATAGAATAACAGATACCCGGGAGTGAGTTAAAGACTGAAATCTAATCGAGGGGTTCGGGGTGGTTTATATATAGAATAACAGATACCCGGGAGTGAGTAACAGACTGGAATCTAATCGAGGGGTTCGGGGTGGTTTATATATAGAATAACAGATACCCGGGAGTGAGTTACAGACTGGAATCTAATCGAGGGGTTCGGGGGGGTTTATATATAGAATAACAGATACCCGGGAGTGAGTTACAGACTGGAATCTAATCGAGAGGTTCAGGTGGTTTATATATAGAATAACAGATTCCTGGGAGTGAGTAACAGACTGGAATCTAATCGAGGGGTTCGGGGGGTTTATATATAGAAGAACAGATACCCGGGAGTGAGTTACAGACTGGAATCTAATCGAGGGGTTCGGGTGGTTTATATATAGAAGAACAGATACCTGGGAGTGAGTTACAGACTGGAATCTAATCGAGGGGTTCGGGGGGGTTTATATATAGAATAACAGATACCCGGGAGTGAGTTACAGACTGGAATCTAATTGAGGGGTTTGGGGGGGTTTATATATAGAATAACAGATACCCGGGAGTGAGTTAAAGACTGAAATCTAATCGAGGGGTTCAGGGTGGTTTATATATAGAATAACAGATACCCGGGAGTGAGTAACAGACTGGAATCTAATCGAGGGGTTCGGGGTGGTTTATATATAGAATAACAGATACCTGGGAGTGAGTTACAGACTGGAATCTAATCGAGGGGTTCAGGGTGGTTTATATATAGAATAACAGATACCCGGGAGTGAGTTACAGACTGGAATCTAATCGAGGTGTTCGGGATGTATTTAACTAGAGTAACAGATACCCGGGAGTGAGTTACAGACTGGAATCTAATCGAGGGGTTCGGGGTGGTTTATATATAGAATAACAGTTACCCGGGAATGAGTTACAGACTGGAATCTAATCGAGGGGTTCGGGATGTATTTAACTAGAGTTACAGATACCCGGGAGTGGGCTGGATGCTGAGGCCAGGGTGTGGAGTATTTACGAATGGGAGGGTGAAACTCGCTGCTTACCCACAGCTGTTTCTTCCGTGCTTGGATGAGGATTCTCTTGCGCCGGGTCTCAGCGTACGCCGTGCGCTTGCGCACATACTCGTTGTAGAGGTACAGAACCCGCTTCTTTTCACGCTGCAACAACAGAGCAGAGAACCAATCAGATCCCACACGCAGTAACCGACCCCACTGATAACTCTTCCTCTTCCAGTATTTATCCGATTCCCCCTTTTGAAAGTTCCTATTGAATCTGCTTCCGCCGCCCTTTCAGGCAGCGCCTTCCAGATCACAACAACTCCCTGTTTCTTTTTTATTCATTCACGGGATGTGGGCGTCGCTGGCCGGGCCCAGTATTTATTGCCCATCCCTAATTGCCCCTTGAGAAGGTGGTGGGTGAGCTGCCTTCTTGAGCCGCTGCAGTCCCTGTGGTGTAGGTACACCCACCGTGCTGTTAGAGAGGGAGTTCCAGGATTTGGACCCAGTGACAGTGAAGGAACGGCCGATATATTTCCAAGTCAGGATGGTGAGTAGCTTCAAGAGGGGAGAAGGTTGGGGTAAGGGTCTGTGGATCAACGGGGGTAAAGGAAGGATTGTAACTGCACCAGTAGTGGGTCTCCGACTGAGACCATCACCATCCCGAACCCCTCCCATGATATTCCCGCTGATTCTTTATCCCAAGCGGAGACAAACCTGTCCTGGGCTAGCAGCAGTGAGCACAGTGGGTGTTGTGTGACAGGACTCAGGGTGAGTTAGGATACAGGGCAACACAGCTCTGCATGATCTGAAGCTGATGAGGATAGACGTGTCATTCTATATTTTATTGACAGGGGTCCTGTGAGAGGGTCTTTGAGGAGGAAGTGGCTTATCTCAGGAGGGGAGGCGGCGATAAAGGCCACTTACCCTCGGGAAACAGAAAGATGCAATGACTCTGCGTAACCTGTAGCTGTAAACTTGAAGGAAGCAGAATAGAATCATCCCTGACATCGGAAATAGACAGTAGAGCATGGTCTTCCTCTCGATCTTATGAGGCACAGGAAGGCAATCTAAATCAGACACCCAAAAAATCAAAGGTTCAATCACACTTCAACTGCTAACATGCCATTGGTTTATTAGGATCAGTTAATAATATCCTGTTCCAATGATAAATCCGAATCCCCTATCAGTCTTCGGTGAGAGAGTTAGGGGATTAGAGGGAGGGTCTTCGATGGGAGGATTAGGGGATTAGAGGGATGGTCTTCGATGGAGAGTTAGGGGATTAGAGGGATGGTCTTTGATTGGAGGGTTAGGGGATTAGAGGGATGGTCTTCGATGGGAGAGTTAGGGGATTAGAGGGAGGGTCTTCGATGGGAGAGTTAGGGGATTAGAGGGATGGTCTTCGATGGAGAGTTAGGGGATTAGAGGGATGGTCTTTGATTGGAGGGTTAGGGGATTAGAGGGATGGTCTTCGATGGGAGAGTTAGGGGATTAGAGGGAGGGTCTTCGATGGGAGAGTTAGGGGATTAGAGGGATGGTCTTCGATGGAGAGTTAGGGGATTAGAGGGATGGTCTTCGATGGGAGAGTTAGGGGATTAGAGGGATGGTCTTCACTGGGAGAGTTAGGGGATTAGAGGGAGGGTCTTTGATGGGAGGGTTAGGGGATTAGAGGGATGGTCTTTGATTGGAGGGTTAGGGGATTAGAGGGATGGTCTTCGCTGGGAGAGTTAGGGGATTAGAGGGAGGGTCTTCGATGGGAGGGTTAGGGGATTAGAGGGACGGTCTTCAATGGGAGGGTTAGTGGATTAGAGGGATGGTCTTCAATGGGAGTGTGAGGGGATTAGAGGGAAGGTCTTTGGTGGAAGAGTTAGGGGATTAGAGGGATGGTCTTCGATGGGAGGGTTAGGGGATTAGAGGGATGGTCTTCGATGGGGGAGTTAGGGGATTAGAGGGATGGTCTTCGATGGGAAAGTGAGGGGATTAGAGGGATGGTCTTCGATGAGACAATCAGGGTATTGGAGGGATAGTCTCCAATGGGAGAGTTAGGGGATTAGAGGGATCGTCTTCAATGGGAGAATTAGGGGATTAGAGGGAGGGTCTTTGATGGGGGAGTTAGGGGATTAGAGAGATGGTCTTTGACGGGAGTGTGAGGGGATTAGAAGGATGGTCTTTGATGGGAGAGTTAGGCTATTAGAGGGATGGTCTTCGCTGGGAGTGTGAGGGGATTAGAGGGATGGTCTTCGATGGGAGAGTTAGGAGGTTAGAGGGATGGTCTTCCATGGGACAGTTAGGGGATTAGAGGGATGGTCTTCGATGGGAGAGTTACGGGATTAGAGGCATGGTCTTTGATGGGAGATTTAGGGTATTAGAGGGATGGTCTTTGATGGGATGGTTAGGGGATTAGAGCGATGGGCTTTGATGGGGGAGTTAGGGGATTAGAGGGATGGTTTTCGATGGGAGGGTTAGGGGATTAGAGGGATGGTCTTTGATGGGAGGGTTAGGGGATTAGAGGGATGGTTTTTGATGGGGGAGTTAGGGGATTAGAGGGATGGTCTTCGATGGGATGGTTAGGGGATTAGAGGGATGGTCTTTGATGGGAGGGTTAGGGGATTAGAGGGATGGTCTTCAATGGGAGAGTTAGGGGATTAGAGGAACGCTCTTCGATGAGAGTGTTGGGGGATTAGAGGGATGGTCTTCGATGGGAGAGTTAGGGGATTAGAGGGATGGTCTTGGATGGGGGAGTTAGGGGATTAGAGGGATGGTTTTAGATGGGAGAGTTCGGGGATTAGAGGGATGGTCTTCGATGGGAGAGTTAGTGGATTAGAGGGATGGTCTTCGATGGGAGGGTTAGGGGATTAGAGGGATGGTCTTCAATGGGAGAGTGAGGGGATTAGAGGGATGGTTTTAGATGGGAGAGTTAGGGGATTAGAGGGATGGTCTTCAATGGGAGAATTAAGGGATTAGAGGAACGCTCTTCGATGGGAGTGTTAGGGCATTAGAGGGATGGTCTTCGATGGAAGAGTTAGGGGATTAGAGGGATGGTCTTGGATGGGGCAGTTAGTGGATTAGAGGGATGGTCTTCCCTGGGAGAGTTAGTGTATTAGAGGGATGGTCTTCGATGGGGGAGTTAGGGGATTAGAGGGATGGTCTTCGATGGGAAAGTGAGGGGATTAGAGGGATGGTCTTTGATGAGACAATCATGGTATTAGAGGGATAGTCTCCAATGGGAGAATTAGGGGATTAGAGGGATGGTCTTCGATGGGAGTGTGAGGGGATTAGAAGGATGGTCTTCGATGGGAGAGTTAGGGGATTAGAGGGATGGTCTTCAATGGGGGAGTTAGGGGATTAGAGGGATAGTCTTCAATGGGAGAGTTAGTGGATTAGAGGGATGGTCTTCTCTGGGAGAGTTAGTGTATTAGAGGGAGGGTCTTTGATGCGAGAGTTAGGGGATTAGAGGGAAGGTCTTCGATGGGAGAGTTAGGGGGTTAGAGGGATGGTCTTCCATGGGAGAGTTAGGGGATTAGAGGGATGGTCTTCGATGGGAGAGTTACGGGATTAGAGGGATGGTCTTTGATGGGAGGGTTAGGGGATTAATGGGATGGTCTTTGATGAGAGGGTTAGGAGATTAGAGGGATGGTCTTTGATGGGAGGGTTAGGGGATTAGAGGGATGGTCTTTGATGGGAGGGTTAGGGGATTAGAGGGATGGTCTTCGATGGGAGGTTTAGAGGATTAGAGGGATGGTCTTTGATGGGAGGGTTAGGGGATTAGAGCGATGGTCTTTGATGGGAGGTTTAGAGGATTAGAGGGATGGTCTTCGATGGGTTGTTTAGAGGATTAGAGGGATGGTCTTTGATGGGAGGGTTAGGGGATTAGAGGGATGGTCTTTGATGGGAGGGTTAGGGGATTAGAGGGATGGTCTTTGATGGGAGAGTTAGGGGATTAGAGGGATGGTCTTCGGT
Source organism: Cetorhinus maximus (assembly GCF_964194155.1). NCBI lineage: Eukaryota > Metazoa > Chordata > Chondrichthyes > Lamniformes > Cetorhinidae > Cetorhinus > Cetorhinus maximus. The sequence continues at coordinate 141,850 of NW_027596396.1, forward strand.
GGGAGATTTATGGTATTAGAGGGATGGTCTTTGATGGGAGGGTTAGGGGATTAATGGGATGGTCTTTGATGAGAGGATTAGGAGATTAGAGCGATGGGCTTTGATGGGGGAGCTAGGGGATTAGAGAGATTGTCTTTGATGGGAGTGTTAGGGGATTAGAGGGATGGTCTTCGATGGGAGAGTTAGGGGATTAGAGGGATGGTCTTTGATGGGAGGGTTAGGGGATTAGAGGGATGGTCTTTGATGGGAGGGTTAGGGGATTAGAGGGATGGTCTTTGATGGGAGTGTTAGGGGATTAGAGGGATGGTCTTCGATGGGAGAGTTAGGGGATTAGAGGGATGGTCTTCGATGGGAGGATTAGGGGATTAGAGGGATAGTCTTCGATGGGAGGGTTAGGGGATTAGAGGGATGGTCTTTGATGGGAGGGTTAGGGGATTAGAGGGATGGTTTTCGATGGGGGAGTTAGGGGATTAGAGGGATGGTCTTCGATGGGAGGGTTAGGGGGTTGGAGGAATGGTCTTCGATAGGAGAGTTATTCCTTTAACAAGTGAAATTCATTCTATAGACATTGCATCTGCTGCTCTGATTCATTCTTTCTCAAGTCTTCAAAACTATTGACTCCCCTTCCTTCCACTCTCGGCAGTGTTTGTTTAAAGTTCCTTTGGCAAAATGCTAGAGAGTGAGAGTTGACCCCAGCCCCCCCTCCTCCAATCCCCTTGCCTTTCACTGTTGTCAGCCTGTGACTCACTGGATCACACTCTCACCTCTGAGTCAGGAGGTCGAGGGTTCAAATCCCCACTCAGGAGACCTGAGCCCCATAATCCAGACCGACACCCTCGGTGCCAACACTGACTGAGTGCTGCACTGTCAGAGGGACTGCCTTTTGAGGAAGACACTAAACCTGCGGCCACAGCTGCCCCCTGAGGCGGATGGAAATGTTTCTTCTGCATTATTTTGAAGAAAAACAAAGGGCGAGCGGGGGTGGTGGGGGGTGGGTGTAGTTGGGCAGGGGGTTCCCCTGGGGGCCAATATTCATCCCTCACTAAAAAAAACAGGCGATATGGGTGATTACTACTTGTGGGATCTTGCTGTGTGCAAATTGGCCGTCAAGTTTCCTTCATCTACACTTCAAGGAACGTACTTCATCAGCTCCGAGATGCGTTGGGAAGTCCTGAGATGGACAAAGGCGCTATCGAAATGCAGGCCTAGATGCTGGGGCTGGTTGTTGCTCCACATCCTTTCCCGGTCTGAGGTCACAGTTGAACCCGCGACTTCCTGATTCACCTCGCCTCCTCCTCCTTCTCTCCCCTCTTGAGGGTCGAGCGCTGGGGCAGGAGCCTCAGCTCTTCCTCCTGCCCCCCTCCTAGCAGCGTTCCCCCCCCAACCCCTGCCCATCACCCCGGCCCTCCCCCGCCACCCCTCCCCCCACATCCTCACCGCGGTCAGGCAGGTTGTGGCTTACGTAAATTGGTGGATTCCATCTTGATATTGAACGTGGTGTTGAAGGCGGACACGGATTTCCGAATGAGATTGGCCAAGATGGATGTGCCGCCAACCTCGATCTCGAGATGGTGGCTCTCTGTCAAGCACACAAGCACAGAGCGTCAATAGTCAGCTCAGGATGGTAGCAACAGTCAGAACATCGGGGCAAAGAAACCGAGGAGGCCCTTTAACCCCTGTCCCGCCATTCAATCATATCACGGCTGATCTGTATCTTAACTCTATCTACCCCCTTGGCTGTGTCAATCCCCTTACCCAACACAGATCAATCCACATCCATTTCAAACTTTCAATTGACCCCTGAACTGGCCTGGCTCCCATTTTAAGGCTCTGCCCCCTTGTTCTGGACTCCCCACCCCACCCCCAGCACCAGAGGTAAGCTTCTCTCTATCTGCCCGATTTCACAGAGGGACAGAGGGAGAGAGGGAGTGTCTGAGTACCGGAAGAGACTGGTATTTTCCATCACAGATTACCCCCACCGCAGAAGGAGCAGTAAAGATTCACCAAGGACGATCCCAGAAGGGAGAGGTTATAATCGATCGGGAAAGATGGAACAGGCCGAGGCTCTTTTCTCTGGGAAAGAGGAGGCTGAGGGGGTGACCTGATCGAGGTCTTTAAAATCCTGAAAGGAGTTCGATAGGGTCGACGTAGAGAAGATGTTTCCACTTGTCGGGGGGAGGGACCAGAACGAGGGGGCCATCGATATCAGACAATCACTGATAAATCCGATAGGGAATTCAGGAGAAATGTCTTTACCGAGAGAGCGGGGAGAATGTGGGACTCGCTCCCACAGGGAGCGGGGAGAATGTGGGACTCGCTCCCACGGGGAGTGGGGAGAATGTGGGACTCGCTCCCACGGGGAGTGGGGAGAATGTGGGACTCGCTCCCACGGGGAGCGGGGAGAATGTGGGACTCGCTCCCGCGGGGAGCGGGGAGAATGTGGGACTCGCTCCCACGGGGAGCGGGGAGAATGTGGGACTCGCTCCCACGGGGAGCGGGGAGAATGTGGGACTCGCTCCCGCGGGGAGCGGGGAGAATGTGGGACTCGCTCCCACGGGGAGTGGGGAGAATGTGGGACTCGCTCCCGCGGGGAGCGGGGAGAATGTGGGACTCGCTCCCACGGGGAGAATGTGGGACTCGCTCCCACGGGGAGTGGTCGAGGTGAATCGCAGAGATGGATTGAAGGGGGGGGGGAAGCTGGATAAACACATGAGGGAGAGAGGAATAGAAGGATACGTTGATGGGGGGAGAGGGAGAGGGGGCTGGGAGGAGGCTCGTGTGGGGTGCACATTTCCATGTAGCATCACAGACAATGAGTGTCACAACCTTTGACCTTATCATTTGTTTGGGTGTCACTGAATGGGAGAAACTTAAAGAGAATTTTATCTCTGACTGTTCCTCTGGTCTTACCTTTCGATCAGGACAAGGGACAGAAAGTGGGAAATGGGGAAGAGAGGGGAAAGGAGATGAAGAGAGACAGCTAAATGCTGAAACACCCCTTCCAACATCTCTGTGCTGAGGATTGGCCGCCAAAAAGAAGCCTTTCAGAATGAGGACCACCACCCCTTCCCCCTCAACCCTCTCCCCCCTCCCCAGCTCCCCCCAGCCTCTCAGTCGGATGTAGGAGATCCCAGAACCGCAATTGGTAGAAGAGCAAGAGTTGGTGGAGTTCTCTCCGGTGTCCTGAGGCCGAATATTTATCCCTTAACCAACATCACTAAAAAGACAGATGATCTGGATCGTTATCACATCGCTGTTTGTGGGAGCTTGCTGTGCGCAATTTGGCTTTTTAAAATTCTTTCACGGGATGTGGGCATCGCTGGCTGGGCCCAGCATTTATTGCCCATCCCTAATTGCCCCTTGAGAAGGTGGTGGGTGAGCTGCCTTCTTGAGCCGCTGCAGTCCCTGTGGTGTAGGTACACCCACCGTGCTGTTAGGGATGGAGTTCCAGGATTTGGACCCAGCGACAGTGAAGGAACGGCCGATATATTTCCAAGTCAGGATGGTGAGTGGCTCGGAGGGGAACTTCCAGGTGGTGGTGTTTCCCCATGTGTCTGCTGCCCTTGTCCTTCTAGATGGTAGCGGTGGTGGGTTTGGAAGGTGCTGTCGAAGGAGCCTTGGTGAGTCGCTGCAGTGCATCTTGTAGATGGTACACACACTGCTGGTAGTGTGCGTCGGTGGTGGAGGGAGTGAATGTTTGTGGATGGGGTGCCAGTCAAGCGGGGCTGCTTTGTCCTGGATGGTGTTGAGCTTCTTGAGTGTTGTGGGAGCTGCACTCATCCAGGCAAGTGGGGAGTATTCCATCACACTCCTGACTTGTGCCTTGTAGATGGTGGACAGGCTTTGGGGAGTCAGGAGGTGAGTTACTCACCGCAGGATTCCCAGCCTCTGACCTGCTCTTGTAGCCACAGCTGCTGTGTTTCCTACAGTACAAGAGACCACACATCAGTGAAAAGGGCTTCACTGGCTGTGAACTGTCTGAAGCCTCCAGAGCCTGTGAAGGATATATTTTATTTCCGCCCTGTTCTGTGGGAGTGAAATTCATTCCGACGTTAGAAATGCGAATGTCAGGAAGTGGAGGGTCCTCCTGACCTCAGACTAGTTTGCATTTGAGAGGACAATCCCAAGATGGCCAGAATCTCAATGAGCCTGCTGGTGAACAAACTCCAGGAGAAGCCAAACGCCTGAGAGGTAACTCCCTATGGACTGAACTGAGCTTGGTGGGGACATGGACAGACCAACAAACTGAAAACTCATTGGAGAATAGAGCAGTGAAGCCTCCTGAGCTGGACTGTGGACTCACCGCTGAAGTTATACTCCAAGAAACTGTGTCTCCCGATAATGTCCAACATGGTGTAGAGAAGCCAGTCCAGGAGAAAGAGGGAGCAGACCACCAGCATTAAGGTTGCGTACTGCAGCAGTTCTAGTACCTGAGGGATAGACACATGTGCAAGGTTTAGTCCAAAGCACAGGGATATTATGCCGCTGTTCACCTTGTCCCCCTATGGGTAACAGGGTCAAATCTGGGACTGAGGGAGGTGGGCTCAAACTCAACATCGACACACGAACCGAAAATCAACACTGAGAATGCGCCACAATATGGGAGGGTCAGTACTGAGGGAGCGCCGCACTGTCGGAGGGTCAGTACTGAGGGAGCGCAGCACTGTCGGAGGATCATTACTGAGGGAGAGCTTCACTGGCAGAGGGTCAGTACTGAGGGAGCATTGCACTGTCGGAGAGTCAGGACTGAGGGAGTGCTGCACTGTCGGAGGGTCAGTACTGAGGGAGGGCCGCACTGTCAGAGGGTCAGTACTGAGGGAGCGCCGCACTGTCGGAGGGTCAGTACTGAGGGAGCGCCGCACTGTCGGAGGGTCAGTACTGAGGGAGTGACGCACTGTCGGAGGGTCAGTACTGAGGGAGAGCCGCACTGTCAGAGAGTCAGTACTGAGGGAGCGCTGCACTGTCGGAGGGTCAGTACTGAGGGAGTGACGCACTGTCGGAGGGTCAGTACTGAGGGAGCGCCGCACTGTCAGAGAGTCAGTACTGAGGGAGCGCTGCACTGTCGGAGGGTCAGTACTGAGGGAGTGCCGCACTGTCGGAGGGTCAGTACTGAGGGAGTGCTGCACTGTCGGTGGGTAAGTACTGAGGGAGCGCCGCACTGTCGGAGGGTCAGTACTGAAAGAGCGCCGCACTGTCGGAGGGTCAGTACTGAGGGAGCGCCGCACTGTCGGTGGGTCAGTACTGAAAGAGCGCCGCACTGTCGGAGGGTCAGTACTGAGGGAGCGCCGCACTGTCGGAGGGTCAGTACTGAGGGAGTGCCGCACTGTCGGTGGGTCAGTACTGAAAGAGCGCCGCACTGTCGGAGGGTCAGTACTGAGGGAGCGCCGCACTGTCGGAGGGTCAGTACTGATGGAGTGCCGCACTGTCGGAGGGTCAGTACTGAGGGAGCGCCGCACTGTCGGAGGGTCAGTACTGAGGGAGAGTCGCCCTGTCGGAGTGTCAGTGCTGAGGGAGAGTCGCACTGTCGGCGGGTCAGTACTGAGGGAGAGTCGCACTGTCGGAGAGTCAGTACTGAGGGAGCGCCGCACTGTTGGAGGGTCAGTACTGAGGGAGTGCTGCCCTGTCGGAGGGTCAGTACTGATGGAGTGCCGCACTGTCGGAGGGTTAGTACTGAGGGAGCGCCGCACTGTCGGAGGGTCAGTACTGAGGGAGAGTCGCCCTGTCGGAGGGTCAGTGCTGAGGGAGAGTCGCACTGTCGGCGGGTCAGTACTGAGGGAGAGTCGCACTGTCGGAGAGTCAGTACTGAGGGAGTGCCGCACTGTCGGAGGGTCAGTACTGAGGGAGTGCTGCACTGTCGGAGGGTCAGTACTGAGGGAGTGCTGCACTGTCAGTGCGGCAATTGCAATGATTCTCAGCTCTACAGCTTAAAGACAACAAGAGAGAGACTGAGTCCAGCAGAATTCAGAATATGTAATCCCGGGAGTCGCTGGACGAAGCCATTGAAAATAATCCTGTAAGATTTCTGGGTGTTGTTGATCCAGGAATAGCACAGCGGGAATGACAGATTCTAGGTTCCACACTTACCAGGGGCTTCATTTCGATAGCATGAATTCGAATCTGCCAAGGGAATATCAGATCGCCTCTCTCTGCCTTTTTTAAAGGGAGAATATATCTTCTCTCCTGCACAGTAATGAAGATTCACTCATTCAGTGGAACTGTGGAATTGGGATCAAACACTAACAGATAATCCTGGAAAATTGCTGTCAGTCAGTTCTGGTCTATCGAGACAGGAACACAGACGGGGATATTACACTCACACAGTGCGTGGTTTCTCTCTGGGGATGGAGTGGGCCCGAGAAATGTCCATTCACCATCAGCCGGACCAGAAGATCCCGGTCACAGACGGGGCCGGAAAATAATTAATGTTTCAGGTCGATGAACTTTCATCAGAATGACTCTCTCCCCATAGCCCTGTATCAATCCCAAACTAATCCCACTGCTTCACTCTCTCCCCACAGCCCCTATCAATCCCAAACTAATCCCACTGCCCCGCTCTCTCCCCATAGGTCTGTATCAATCCCCAAACTAATCCCACTGCCCCGCTCTCTCCCCATAGCCCTGTATCAATCCCACACTAATCCCACTAACCTGCTCTCTCCATATAGCCCTGTATCAATCCCAAACTAATCCCACTGCCCCGCTCTCTCCCCATAGCCCTGTATCAATCCCAAACAAATCCCACTGCCCCGCTCTCTCCCCATAGCCCTATATCAATCCCGAAACTAATCCCACTGCCCCGCACTCTCCCCATAGCCCAGTATCAATCCCCAAACTAATCCCACTGCCCCACTCTCTCCCCATAGCCCTGTATCAATCCCCAAACTAATCCCACTGCCCTGCTCTCTCCCCATAGCCCTATATCAATCCCCAAACTAATCCCACTGCCCCGCTCACTCCCCATAGCCCTGTATCAATCCCCAAACTAATCCCACTGCCCCGCTCACTCCCCATAGCCCTGTATCAATCCCCAAACTAATCCCACTGTCCCGCTCTCTCCCCATAGCCCTGTATCAATCCCAAACTAATCGCACTACTTCACTCTCTCCCCATAGCCCCTATCAATCCCAAACTAATCCCACTGCCCCGCTCTCTCCCCATAGCCCTGTATCAATCCCAAACTAAGCCCACTGCCCCGCTCTCCCCTCATAGCCCTGTATCAATCCCAAACTAATCCCGCTGCCCCACTCTCTCCCCATAGCCCTGTTTCAATCCCAAACTAAACCCACTGCCCCACTCTCTCCCCATAGCCCTGTATCAATCCCAAACTAATCCCACTGCCCCACTCTCCCCTCATAGCCCTGTATCAATCCCAAACTAATCCCACTGCCCCACTCTCGCCCCATAGCCCTGTAGCAATACCCAAACTAATCCCACTGCCCCACTCTCGCCCCATAGCCCTGTATCAATCCCAAACTAATCCCACTGCCCCGCCCACTCCCCATAGCCCTGTATCAATCCCAAACTAATCCCACTGCCCCGCTCTCTCCCCATAGCCCTGTATCAATCCCCAAACTAATCCCACTGCCCCACTCTCTGCCCATAGCCCTGTATCAATCCCAAACTAATCCCACTGCCCCACTCTCTCCCCATAGCCCTGTATCAATCCCAAACTAATCCCACTGCCCCGATCTCTCCCCATAGCCCAGTATCAATCCCCAAACTAATCCCACTGTCCCGCTCTCTCCCCATAGCCCTGTATCAATCCCAAACTAATCCCACTGCTTCACTCTCTCCCCATAGCCGCTATCAATCCCAAACTAATCCCACTGCCCCGCTCTCTCCCCATCGTCCTGTATCAATCCCCAAACTAATCCCACTGCCCCACTCTCTCCCCATAGCCCTGTATCAATCCCCAAACTAATCCCACTGCCCCGCTCTCTCCCCATAGCCCTGTATCAATCCCCAAACTAATCCCACTGCCCCGCTCTCTCCCCATAGCCCTGTATCAATCCCAAACTAATCCCACTGCCCTGCTCTCTCCCCATAGCCCTGTATCAATCCCAAACAAATCCCACTGCCCTGCTCTCTCCCCATAGCCCTGTATCAATCCCAAACAAATCCCACTGCCCTGCTCTTTCCCCATAGCCCTGTATCAATCCCCAAACTAATCTCACTGCCCCGCTCTCTCCCCATAGCCCTGTATCAATCCCAAACTAATCCCACTGCCCAGCTCTCTCCCCTTGGCCCTGTATCAATCCCAAACTAATCCTACTGCCCCGCTCTCTCCCCATAGCCCAGTATCAATCCCCAAACTAATCCCACTGCCCCGCCCTCTCCCCATAGCCCTGTATCAATCCCCAAACTAATCACACTGCCCCGCGCTCTGCCCATAGCCCTGTATCAATCTCCGAACTAATCCCACTGCCCCACTCCCTCCCCAAAATCCAGTGTCAATCCCCAAACTAATCCCGCTGACCCGCTGTCTCCCCATAGCCCTGTATTAATCTCCGAACTAATCCCACTGCCCCACTCCCTCCCCAAAATCCAGTGTCATCCGCAAACTAATCCCACTGCCCCACTCTCTCCCCATAGCCCTGTATCAATCCCAAACTAATCCCACTGCCCCGCTCTCTCCCCATAGCCCTGTATCAATCCCAAACTAATCCCACTGACCCGCTCTCTCCCCATAGCCCTGTATCAATCCCAAACTAATCCCACTGCCCCACTCTCTCCCCATAGCCCTGTATCAATCCCAAACTAATCCCACTGCCCCGCTCTCTCCCCATAGCCCTGTATCAATCCCAAACTAATCCCACTGCCCCAGTCTCTCCCCATAGCCCTGTATCAATCCCCAAACTAATCCCACTGCCCCACTCTCTCCCCATAGCCCAGTATCAATCCCCAAACTAATCCCACTGCCCCACTCTCTCCCCATAGCGCTGTATGAATCCCAAACTAATCCCACTGCCCCGCTCTCTCCCCATAGCCCTGTATCAATCCCCAAACTAATCCCACTGCCCCGCTCTATCCCCATAGCCCTGTATCAATCCCCAAACTAATCCCACTGCCCCGTTCTCTCCCCATAGCCCTGTATCAATCCCCAAACTAATCCCACTGCCCCACTCTCTCCCCATAGCCCTGTATCAATCCCAAACTAATCCCACTGTCCCACTCTCTCCCCATAGCCCTGTATCAATCCCAAACTAATCCCACTGTCCCACTCTCTCCCCATAGCCCTGTATCAATCCCAGACTAATCCCATTGCCCCAATCATTTTATTCTGAATAAACTCTCCAGGTTTCCTGCAGCATTGCAAACTACAGGCACAAAATGCTGGGTACACAGTGCAGCTCACAGCCTGCGGGGTGGGTGGGGAGTGGGGGGGTGGTGAGAAGCTGTGTTAACATCTCTGCTCCATGACCCCCTTTACAACAGGGTGAAGTTAAGTAATCTACCAGGTGGTAGAAGCAGGTAAGGTTGGGAGGGGGGGAAGGTGGGGCAGGAGGATAAGCTGGACCTGTGTGATGGGTGGAAGGCAGAGAGATAGAGTAATGGAGGACAGGGAGGGTGGAGGGAGTCCAAAGGAGGTGATGGAACAAATAAAGAAACAAAAGGTCCAGCTGATAGGATGGGTTGACGGTATTGTCACTGGGCTAGATATCCATAGGCCCAGACTCTAGGGACACAAGTTCGAATCCTATCATGGTCGCTAGTAGAATTCAAACTCATTTAACTGAAAAAAGGCCCAGAATTGGGAGATAACTCTTTTGAGTCAAAACAATTAAAGTAAATTAACACAATCCGGGACAAAGTAAAAGGCAAAACTGCAAAAACACAAGAGAAATTGCAAAGGAAACTCACCAACGTTAAATCAAAGTGTGATTAAAGGGGTCAATAAAGCACCACCGGCCCCCGCGGTGCCCACCGGGCGTGGGAGGCCTCGAGGGTTCCGGCAGACTCCGCGCTTCCTCGCCAGGGACTCCCGGCTGTGAATGTAGCCGCGGAAGAGGGACTGACAGTCGGGTAGGACCACCCCCTCGATCGCCCGCTGCCTGGGCCTGTTAATGGCCAACTTGGCCTGGTCCGGGAGCAGGTTCACAAGGAGACCCTCCTCCCTCCCAGCTCCCCCTCCTCAGCACCGGGTGCCCGTAAATCAGGAGCGTGGGGCTGAAGTGCAAACAAAGCGGTAATAGAAGGTTTTGTAAATAACGGAAAAGGGAGTGCAGCCTACCACAGCTGATCTGCATGTGGTCCACAGACTCCACAAGGCTGAATAAAGGGCCCCGGATCTTGGGAGTCTGAGACCCGACACATCCTGTGGTTGTACAGGGACTGCTGCGTGCAATATCCTCCACCCCAGGTCCCCAATGGAAAGCGGGAGGTCACCCCACATAGAGACCCCTCCCCCACTGGGGACCTCCTCCGCCAGACAAGGCACCCCAGGGTGTGTCCGGGCAGCGGGTGAGGGTGGATGGCAGCAGCCTGAGGATTGAGAGGCAGCCTCAGCGATGCCAACGGCGACGCCATTATCCTGGACGGTCGGTAAACCCGTCTGCCTCTCGGAGCCTCCTGTAGGGGAGGGAACCCCCTAACCCGGACTGACCCACCGGTGTTGGGAAACCATCACTGCTCTTCCCAGCGCGAACCACGTTCCAGGGAAGAAAGGAAAGGTGGTGGCCCCTGGAGCTTTCCTAAATCCGCACAGACCCTCTACTCCCAACTGGGAGCATCCCTGCTCCCTGCCAAACTGCGAGGGAGGGTCTTGCAGCAGTCCCACCCTCGGAGGGGGGGATGGTGGACTCTAGACGTTGAGGAGAGTGGCCGGGCCTACTTTCCCGGTGACTTGCGGGACCCGCTGTGTGTGGTGATACGGTGGAGGTTCACCATGAGGGCTGTACGTAGAGTGACCTGGGCAAACCGGGCCATAGGCCTCAACGCCACCCACCCTCCCTCACTCCCTCCCTCCGTCCCTCTCTCTCGCACGGGCATCACTCACCACCTTCCGCCGCCTGGCATCGATCTGTCGGAAGTAAGTGCTGACGTAAATGTTGTCGTGGCGAATGTCTCGGTTGTACTTTAGCGTGTACAAGAAGGAGCTGGAGAGAGAGAGGGAGGGAGAGAGAGAGGGAGAGAGAGGGAGAGAGAGAGGGAGAGAGAGGGAGAGAGAGAGAGAGAGGGGAAGATGTCACATCCACTGCTGGGTTCAACAAAAAAATAAGGGTTTGTTTTCATCGTCTTTCAACCCATTACAATCAACGATATCTAAAAGATTGGGGGTTTGGGGTGGGGGAGTTGTTAGTCTGGGTGAGGGGGGGGTGGGGGGTTTGGGGTGGGGGGGTTGTTAGTCTGGGTGAGGGTGGGGGGGGGTGGTTTGGGGTGGGGGGGTTGTTAGTCCGGGTGTGGGGGAGGGGGTGAGGGGGGGGTGGGGGGGGGCGTTGTTAGGCCGGGTGTGGGGGGGGGGTGGGGTTTGGGGTGGGGGGGTTGTTCCGGGTGTGGGGGGGGGGGGGGGGGGGTGAGGGGGGGTGGGGTGGGGGGGGGGGGGGTGGGGTTGTTAGGCCGGGTGTCGGGGGGGGGGTGGTTTGGGGTGGGGGGGCTGTTAGTCTGGGTGATGGGGGGGGTGGGGGGTTTGGGGTGGGGGGGGTTGTTAGGCCGGGTGATGGGGGGGTGGGGGTTTGGGGTGGGGGGGGTTGTTAGTCCGGGTGTGGGGCGGTGAGGGGGGGGTTTGGGGTGGGGGGGTTGTTAGTCCGGGTGAGGGGGGGGTGGGGGGTTTGGGGTGGGGGGGGTTGTTAGTCCGGGTGAGCGGGGGTGGGGGGTTTGGGGTGGGGGGGGTTGTTAGTCCGGGTGAGGGGGGGGTGGGGGGTTTTGGGTGGGGGGGGTTGTTAGGCTGGGTGAGGGGGGGTGAGGGGGGGGTTTGGGGTGGGGGGGTTGTTAGTCCGGGTGAGGGGGGGGTGGGGGGTTTTGGGTGGGGGGGGTTGTTAGGCTGGGTGAGGGGGGGTGGGGGTTTGGGGTGGGGGGGTTGTTAGTCCGGGTGAGGGGGGGGTGGGGGGTTTTGGGTGGGGGGGGTTGTTAGGCTGGGTGAGGGGGGGGTGGGGGTTTGGGGTGGGGGGGGTTGTTAGGCCGGGTGAGGGGGGGTGGGGGGTTTTGGGTGGGGGGGGTTGTTAGGCCGGGTGAGGGGGGGGTGGGGGGTTTGGGGTGGGGGGGTTGTTAGGCCGGTGAGCGGGGGTGGGGGGTTTGGGGTGGGGGGGTTGTTAGTCCGGGTGAGGGGGGGTGGGGGGTTTGGGGTGGGGGGGGTTGTTAGTCCGGGTGAGGGGGGGGTGGGGGTTTGGGATGGGGGGGTTGTTAGGCCGGGTGAGGGGGGGGTGGGGGTTTGGGATGGGGGGGTTGTTAGGCCGGGTGATGGGGGGGTGGGGGGTTTGGGGTGGGGGGGTTGTTAGGCCGGTGAGGGGGGGGTGGGGGTTTGGGATGGGGGGGTTGTTAGTCCGGGTGAGCGGGGGTGGGGGTTTGGGGTGGGGGGGGTTGTTAGTCCGGGTGAGGGGGGGTGGGGGGTTTGGGGTGGGGGGGGGTTGTTAGTCCGGGTGAGCGGGGGTGGGGGGTTTGGGGTGGGGGGGTTGTTAGGCCGGGTGAGGGGGGGGTGGGGGTTTGGGATGGGGGGGTTGTTAGGCCGGGTGATGGGGGGGTGGGGGGTTTGGGGTGGGGGGGTTGTTAGGCCGGTGAGGGGGTGGTGAGGGGGTGTCATGTAGTTTGAATCTTCCATGATCGTGTCCAATCAGGATTGACAGGCTCCTTGGGAGAGCCAATGGGAATAACCCCTTGGAGATTCCTCTCCGACCCTCAGAAAGGACGGAAACAGAGGGAATCGTGGGTCCAGCAACTTGGGGGCAGGGAAACAGATGAAGGCCATTCAGCCCCTCCAGCCCATTCTGCCACTGAAGCAGCTGACCAGTCTTAACTTCAAAAGCCACCTTGCTTCTATAGCCCGTCATCCCCCCTCCCCAACGAAAATTTCACCACCTCGGCTTTGACCTTTTCTATCGACCTGATCAGACCGTGAAACACAAACACGCTCGAGCGGCGAGGAGAAAGATGGAGTCTTACGAGATGAAGACAATGAGGAAGGTGAAGGATGCCAACAGTTTAAATATCAGCACCAGTTTGTCCAAAAGGGTCTTTTTCTTCAGAATCTCCTCACGAATTCTCTCAGTGATTTCTGCCTTTGTGATGTTGGCTCCGATAACCGATTCTTGTTCCATTTTCTAGTCACATAAGCAAGGATAGAAAGGTTAGAGGAGGCAGTGGGATAATGGGAATGTCACTGGGTAAGTCATTCCCGAGGCCCAGGCTAATGCTCTGGGGGACACGGGTTCAAATCCCACCCCCCGGGCGGCTGGTGAAATTTAAATTCAATTAATAAATCTGGGAATATAAAGCGAGTCTCAGTGACGGTGACCATGACGACCATCATCGATTGTCATAAAAACCCCATCTGGTTCACTAAAATACCCTTTAGGGAGGGAAATCTGCCCTCCTTACCCGGTCTGGCCTGCATGTGACTCCAGACCCACAGCCACGTGGTTGAACCTTAACTGCCCCCCCTGAAATGGCCGAGTGAGACCCTCAGTTCAAGGGGCAATTAGGGACGGGCAACAAGTGTTGGTCTCGCCAGCGACACCCACATCCCCGTGAAAGAATAAATAAAAAACAAGACTGGATTAACATTTCTGTTTGGAGTTTTGTCGCTGTAATATTTCCCATTAGAGAGACATGTTAACTTGCCAACCAATCAGCACCCTTTTCTCCTGTTGTATAAACTGTTGTGATTGTCTAAAATTTGACTTTCTTGCATTTGTCCCGATTGACTTAAGTTCAAAAATTTTGGCAAAAAGCCTCTTTCTTTTCTTCTCTTGAACTCTATTCAAGTCCTGTACTAGCAAGTGGCTTTTTGTAACTCTTGATCATGACTCAGTAAATCGCCATCCAACCACCCATAAATGGTGAGAGATCGCAGAGCTCTGAGATGCAGAGGGATCTGGGTGTCCTAGTGCATGAATCACAAAAGGTTAGTACGCAGATAAAGCGAGTAATTAGCAAAGCTAATCGAATGTTAATGGTTATTGTGAGGGGATTTGAACACAAAAGCTGGGAGGTTATGGTTCAGTTGTACTAGTGAGACCACTACTGGAGTATTGTGTACAGTATCGGTCTCCTTATTTAAGGAAGGATGTAAAAGCATTGGAAGCCGTTCAGAGAAGATTTATCAGACTAATACCAGGAATGGATGGGTTGTCTTATGAGGGAAGGTTGGACAGGTTAGGCTTGTTTTCGCTGGAGTTTAGAAGAGTGCGAGGCGACTTGATTGAAACCTTTAAGATCCTGAGGGACCTTGGACAGGGTGGATGTGGAGAGGATGTTTCCTCTTGTGGGAGAATCTAGAACTAGGGGTCACTGTTTAAAAATAAGAGGGTCGGTCATTTAAAACAGAGATGAGGTGAAATTTTTTTCCCTCAGGTGGTCATGAGTCTTTGGAACTCTCTCCCTGTCAAAAGCAGAGTCTTTGAATATTTTTAAGGCCGAGTGAGATAGATTCTTGATTAACAAGGGGGTGAAAGGTTATTGGGGGTCGGCAGGAATGTGGGGTTGAGGTTAAAATCAGATCAGCCCTGATCTTACTGAATGGCAGAGCAGGCTCGAGGGGCCGAGTGGCCTCTTCCTGCTCATAATTCGTATGGTCGTATGTATGTTTGTATGTATGTTCGTATGTAATGCTTATACTTCAAGTAAAAGCCATGGATCAGTGGGTCACTCTGCTACTTACCAAAAAATCAGAAGGTTATGAGTTCGAGTCCCGACTCCACAAACTCAATCTCCAAAATCCAGACGGACTCACCCAGTGTAGGTACTGAGGGAGTACCGCACTGTCGGAGGGTCAGTACTGAGGGAATACCGCACTGTCGGAGGGTCAGTACTGAGGGAGTGCCGCACTGTCGGAGGGTCAGTACTGAGGGAGTGCCGCACTGTCGGAGGGTCAGTACTGAGGGAGCACCGCACTGTCGGAGGGTCAGTACTGAGTGAGTGTTGTCTTTCAGATGACACCTTAAACCGAGGCCCCCGTCTACCTTCTCAGGCGGACGTATGGGATCACTCAGCACCATCCCTTCACCTGGGGCCCAATGATCCAGAGAATTTGAGAACAAACTCCAACACGGGTGTTGGGAATTAGAATTCAGTCAATATATCCGGAAAGAATATCTGGGGTCAGAAAGTGACAATGAAGATTATGGATTGTCAGAAGAAGAATCAACCAGTTCACTAAATTCCCTTTAGGGGAGGAAATCCTGGAACCTGTGCCCGTTCTGGCCTGATCAATGACTTCAGCTCCCTCGAAATGAATTACCACTCGCTCAGACTCATTAGTCACTCAGGGAGGTGGCCCACCCACAGATTCCCCTCCGAGCCACTCACCATCCTGACTTGGAAATATATCGGCCATTCCTTCACTGTCGCTGGGTCCAAATCCTGGAACTCCCTCCCTAACAGCATGGTGGGTGTACCTACACCACAGGGACTGCAGCAGCTCAAGAAGGCAGCTCACCCACCACCTTCTCAAGGGGCAATTAGGGATGGGCAATAAATGCTGGGCCCAGCCAGCGACGCCCACATCCAGAGGTTGCATGCAGCGGATGGTAATTCAGCAGAGACTGGCAATAGAAATTGGGCACTAGACGGGTCATGATAGCTCACTACCTGCTGGACACACAGAATCGCCATCGCCCTGGTCGATACCTACACTGACGGCCACTTCAGCCGTGAAATCTTGGTTCAGGTTGTCCACTGAGCCATTGACTTTGTCGTAAAGTTGTCCGAAGTTGGAGTCAACTGGAATCCTGTCCTTGCACCACGGAGTCATCACTGCAATGGAGAGATCCATAGGATTAAGCATCGCAGAGTCATCAGTACAGAGCGCAGCTCCCTCTACACTGTCCCCATCAAACACTCCCAGGACAGGTACAGCACGGGGTTAGATACAGAGTAAAGCTCCCTCTACACTGTCTCCATCAAACACTCCCAGGACAGGTACAGCACGGGGTTAGATACAGAGTAAAGCTCCCTCTACACCGTCCCCATCAAACACTCCCAGGACAGGTACAGCACGGGGTTAGATACAGAGTAAAGCTCCCTCTACACTGTCCCCATCAAACACTCCCAGGACAGGTACAGCACGGGGTTAGATACAGAGTAAAGCTCCCTCTACACTGTCCCCATCAAACACTCCCAGGACAGGTACAGCACGGTGTTAGATACAGAGTAAAGCTCCCTCTACACTGTCCCCATCAAACACTCCCAGGACAGGTACAGCACGGGGTTGGATACAGAGTAAAGCTCCCTCTACACTGTCCCCATCAAACACTCCCAGGACAGGTACAGCACGGGGTTAGATACAGAGTAAAGCTCCCTCTACACTGTCCCCATCAAACACTCCCAGGACAGGTACAGCACGGGGTTGGATACAGAGTAAAGCTCCCTCTACACTGTCCCCATCAAACACTCCCAGGACAGGTACAGCACGGGGTTGGATACAGAGTAAAGCTCCCTCTACACTGTCCCCATCAAACACTCCCAAATCCATCCATCTCTCACACCAGCCTCTTTGAGGGTAATTTGCTGATAGTTTTACGTTACTCCCTTCCTAACAGGGAGGGTGCCTACACCACAGGGACTGTAGCGGCTCAAGAAGGTGGCTCACCACCACCTTCACAAGGGGCAATTCGGGATGGACAATAAATGCTGGGCCCGGCCAGTGACGCCCACATCCCCTGAACCAATTTGAAATAAAACTTGCTGAGCTTGCCTTGGCACTATTCAAGCCCATTAATAATGAATGGTGTGTTAAATTAGCCTGGGGAGGAAGCTGGTGACTATGTGAGTCACTGAATTGAGAATAACGCCTTCTCTAATCACTCGCCTTTGGAGTACTCCTGACAATTTCATGTGGACTGAGGGGTTGGTTGGCTCCTGAGTCCCCATGGCTTTGAGGTTCAGGTGGCCATCAAGGAACCTCACAGACCACCCAGAGGCTTCTCGTTGGAGGAGAAGGAGGCCATTCAGCCCCTTGAGCCTGCTGCGCAACTCCAAGAGACCATGGCTGACCTGTGACCTATCCTCTTAACCCACCTTCACCCTTTGGATAACCAAAACCTCTCAATTTGAGATTTGAAGTTAATTGATCCCAGCATCGATCGCCGTTTGTGGAAGAGAGTTCCAAACTTCTCCCACCCTTTGTGAGACAAAGTGTTTCCTAATTTCACTCCTGGCTCGAATTTGTAGACTCTGCCCCCCAGTCCCAGACCAGCAAGAATAGTTTCTCCCTCTCTCGACTCTTATCAGTTCCCCCAAATATTATGAAAACTTTGACCACTTTGCCTCTTAACCCCCTAAATTCCAGTTTGTGTAATCTCTCCTCTCCTCGGACTCCAGGTATTATTCTGGTAAATTTACACGGCGGGGGACTCCCTCTAAGGACGGTGTGCCCTTCCTAAGGTGCGGTGACCTGAACTGCTCCCAGTGACTCTGGGTGTGGTCGGACCAGGCTTTTGTGCGGGTGAAGTAGGAATTTGACCCCGTTGTGTTCCAGTTCTTGAGGTATAAAGGCCAGGGTTCCATTAGCCCTTTGGATTCCTTTCTGCATTTGTCTATAACCTGTGTATCTGGACCTCCCCGCGGTATCTGGACCTCCACCCCTTCGATCTTTCTGCCATTTCAGACGTTCCCAGTTCTCTCCTTTTTATATCCGAGACGTCCTTCCTTTGCAGACATGGAAATTCTCTGTCCGCAGTGTTGCCTGTTCCCTCAATCTATCAATCCCTCTCTGTCATTGGATGCTTCTGTCTGCACTGCAGGCAATGCTCGCTCTTTGTGACAATGGATAGGTGCCTCTCTCTATTGCCATGGCCAAGACCTGAATAATTCCAGTTGACAAGTTGAGGCACCCAGCCCAGATCCCTGTGGGACAGCACGGGTCACATCGTGCCAATGAGAGGGGGGAGTTGGTAAGAGGCCCTTCAAAATTGGGAATGGGTTTGCTAGTGTCCATGTGGAGGGATCGTTCCCCCTCATGGGGGAATCTGAAACGAGGTAGAATAAATCCGATGGGGAATTCAGGAGAAACTCCTTTACCCAGAGAGTGGGGAGGATGTGGGACTCGCTCCCACGGGGAGCGGGGAGAATGTGGGACTCGCTCCCACGGGGAGCGGGGAGAATGTGGGACTCGCTCCCATGGGGAGCGGGGAGAATGTGGGACTCGCTCCCACGGGGAGTGGGGGAGAATGTGGGACTCGCTCCCACGGGGAGCGGGGAGAATGTGGGACTCGCTCCCACGGGGAGCGGGGAGAATGTGGGACTCGCTCCCACGGGGAGTGGTCGAGGTGAATCACAGAGATGGATTCGGAAGGGTACGAGGCACAGTGTGTGGGATTGTCCTGTGAGGAGGGCGTGAGGAGACTGGGCCTGTATTCTATGGGGTTTAAGAGAACAAGAGGTGATCTCACTATAGCTTACAAAATCCTCACAGTGCTCGACACTGCCCCCATTACAATAGGATCTTTCCCCCTGGCTGGGGGGTCTAGAACCAGGGGACACAGTCTCAGGATAAGGTGTTGTCCAGTTCGGACTGAGATGAGGAGGAATTTCTTCACTCAGAGGGTGGTGAATCTTTGGAATTCTCTACCCTAGAGGGCGGTGGAGACTCAGTCAGTGAGTATGTTCAAGACGGAGATTGAGAGATTTCTACATATTAAACACATCGAGGGATACGGGGATAGTGGGGGAAAGTGGTGTTGAAGTAGGGGATCAGCCATGATCTCATTGGATGGTAGAATGGGCTCTAAGGGCTGAATGGCCTCCTCCTGTTCCTGCTGCTGATGTCCTTCGGGCAGAATAGGGGTTCGAAAGGTCGGCTGAAGCCCTGAGATGAGGCACGGAGGAGGTGCGTGTGTGGCATTGACACCAGTACCAGGTTCACTGGACCAAACGGCTGCTTCCCATGTTTAAATTCCAACAACGGGTCTCAACACTTTATCAATAGCAACAGTAAAGGTAGTGGGGCTCAGAGAGAGGAGGGATCGAATCATCGTAGCAAGAGGACAGCTAGTAACCTTACCCTTCAAGATGTTGCACAGGAAGCTGAATGTCAGAGGGAGGCAGAAGAGGTGGTTGAAGAGAGGAACGACCAGTTTAATCATGCAGGAAGCATGTTTGTCCCAGAACCAACGCTTACATCTGTCAACCCCAAAGTTCACGATAACTGAAAAAAAGAGAGAGAACGTGCATTTCTCTAGCGCCCAACATCACCTCAGGATGTCCCAATATGCTCCACAGGTAAAGAATGACTTTTTCGGTCAGAAGTGCAGTGACTGTTGTAAAGTATCAACCGCACTGGCCCATTTTAGCACAGCAGGATCCCAACATGACCCCCCAGTAAATCCCTTTTGGTGCTATTGAGAAAGAGAAACATATTCACTGCGGGCACCAGTGAAAGTCCCTCACCCTCCAGCATTATTTGCTTCCAATAGTGGCTGCATCAGCTTTTACATCCACCCGAGTGTCTTGTCTGAAAGAAGGCACCCCCCTGACAGTGCAGCACTCCCTCAGTACTGGCACTGGCCGTGTCAGTCTGGATTATGGGGCTCAAATCTCTGCAGTGGCGACTCAAACCCAAAACCATCTGAGGTGAGAGAGAGAGAGCGACCCACTGAGTCATGCATAACCCCATACCTCAACCCGTGCTGTACCTGCCCTGGGAGTGTTTGATGGGGACAGTGTAGAGGGAGCTTTACTCTGTATCTAACCCCGTGCTATACCTGTCCTGGGAGTGTTTGATGGGGACAGTGTAGAGGGAGCTTTACTCTGTATCTAACCCCGTGCTGCACCTGTCCTGGGAGTGTTTGATGGGGACAGTGTAGACGGAGCTTTACTCTGTATCTAACCCTGTGCTGTACCTGTCCTGGGAGTGTTTGATGGGGACAGTGTAGAGGGAGTTTTACTCTGTATCTAACCCTGTGCTGTACCTGTCCTGGGAGTGTTTGATGGGGACTGTGTAGAGGGAGCTTTACTCTGTATCTAACCCCATGCTGTACCTGTCCTGGGAGTGTTTGATGGGGACTGTGTAGTGGGAGCTTTACTCTGTATCTAGCCCCGTGCTGTACCTGTCCTGGGAGTGTTTGATGGGGACAGTGTAGTGGGAGCTTTACTCTGTATGTAACCCCGTGCTGTACCTGTCCTGGGAGTGTTTGATGGGGACAGTGTAGAGGGAGCTTTACTCTGTATCTAACCCCGTGCTGTACCTGTCCTGGGAGTGTTTGATGGGGACTGTGTAGTGGGAGCTTTACTCTGTATCTAGCCCCGTGCTGTACCTGTCCTGGGAGTGTTTGATGGGGACTGTGTAGTGGGAGCTTTACTCTGTATCTAACCCCGTGCTGTACCTGTCCTGGGAGTGTTTGATGGGGACAGTGTAGAGGGAGCTTTACTCTGTATCTAACCCCGTCCTGTACCTGTCCTGGGAGTGTTTGATGGGGACAGTGTAGAGGGAGCTTTACTCTGTATCTAACCCCGTGCTGTACCTGTCCTGGGAGTGTTTGATGGGGACAGTGTAGAGGGAGCTTTACTCTGTATCTAACCCCGTGCTGTACCTGCCCTGGGAGTGTTTGATGGGGAGGGTGTAGAGGGAGCTTTACTCTGTATGTAACGCTGTGCTGTACCTGTTGCAGTATAGTGTTAGGAATTGGTGATTCTTATCCCTTTAATCTTTCATGGTGAGCCCAGCATTTGTTGCCCGTCCCTAAATGCCCCTGGAACTGAGGGTCTCGCTCGGCCATTTCAGGGGGGCAGTTAAGAGTCGACTCCATGGCTGTGGGTCTGGAGTCACGTGTAGACCAGACCGGGTAAGGAGGGCAGATTTCCCTCCCTAAAGGGGACATTAGTGACCCAGATGAGTTTTTATGACAATCGATGATGGTCGTCATGGTCACCGTCACTGAGACTCACTTTATATTTCAGGTTTATTAATCGAATTTAAATCTCACCAGCCGCCCGGGGGAGGTGGGATATGAACCCATGTCCCCCAGGGCATTAGCCTGGTCCTCGGGATTGTGCGTTCAGAGGCCCAGCCCCATGATTCCACCATCTGTCCTGAGCACAATGTGAGCTGGGACCCTTCATCGCCGCAGCAAAGTTCATGGGGTGGAAGCAGTTAGATATTCAGCCAGAGAACGGGAACTACACAAACTGTACAATGTGGATCTACCTCGCCTTAGCAGACACCCTCTGCTGGTACAAGTGTACGGTGGCCTCAGGTGGACAATGCTTGTTGCTCAGCACATGTTTTAGCATGTAGACCCGCACAGTTATATCTAACTATTTAAATATCTGTAAAGATATTTACAAAATCTAAAGGCATTTTTTTAATCGGAGGAGTGTTTTGGTCACACTTCTGCTTCCGTCTTGAATCAGGAAAGGGAAACTCCATAATTTGTGAGACACTCTGTGATTGGACGGTACCGGGGCTGGTGGAAGCCGCTGTCTGATTGGACAACATGGAGTCACCTCGAATTGAGGCATCGAGGCTTCCTCAGTGGAATCAATTTGACCCCCAAACCTCAGGGCGACAGCCAATTGGATCTCAGGACAAAAAAGGCTTCGGGGCCTGGGTTCAACATCACGGGCCAATCACAGCACGGAACACTGAACTCCCAACTACCGCACCAATCAGATCTCAGGAAGTCGAGCGTTGGCTTTGGTTTGAAGCCAATCAAATAGGAGGAAATGGAGCTTTCCCAAAGAGAAGTTGGGCTGGTGGTTGGGATGGTTACCAGCTGGGCCTTCGACTGCCCACGACTCCCCTTAGAGAGTCAGAGAATGTTACAGGGCTGAAGGGGGGGGCCCTTGCTCTGAGAGAGCTCCCCCCCAAGCCGTCCCTGTTTTTTACCCCGTCCCCTTTCCCAGTCCGACATTTTTTTACCCACTTCTCTTTGTCGCGCCCAATTCCGGAGTCTCCCGCTCTTCCCGGTGACATCCCTGAGTTATCCGGTGAAAATCTGCCCTCCTTTCCGAGCGGCCCCTATGTCCGCCTCCTCTTAACCTGCCCTCCTTTTGGACCATGGTGCTGCGCAGGTGTGGGGGAACGGAATAGGGGTGCACTCACATTCGCAACGCAACTTTGTCTTCGTCTCAAACAACTTCTGCGTGGTGAGGTTCCTCTTTGTACTGCTGGGCTCCTTGGAGGTGTCGTAACCCTGTTTCGATATAACCTGGTCATTCACATCGTGGAAGGAGGTTTTAACCTCTTTGGTCTCTTTTCCAAATTCCTTACCATTGTCCTGTGAGGAGGAGAGAGAGAGAGAGAGCTTTCATTTCTATAGTGCCTGTCACCTCCTTAATTGGGAAGTCCCAAACCAATCGAGGGCCAATGAAGCCCTCTTTTGAAGCTGAGCCCAGCCAACAAGATCGCCCCCCCCCTGCCCTTCTAAACCCCAACAGAGTGGAGGGCTGTTCCAGAGGGGGAGAGGGAGAGCCAAGGTGACAGGGGGAAGAGAGGATGGAGAGAGGGGAAGGGAGAAGGAGAAGAGGGAGGTGTGGAGGGTTGGTGGTGGTTTGGCGGAGGGGGAGGGAAGGAGGTGGGGGGGAGAGAGGAAGAGGGACATGGAATGAGCGAGGCAAAGGGTCGGGGGGTAACAGGCAGAGGGAGGGAAGGGGGAAGCTGAAAGGAAAAATTGAACAAGGGAAGAGGGTGAAGATCGGAGAAGAAAAGGTGGAGGATTAAAGGAAAAAGATTGACGGAGGAAGGGAGAGAGAGGACAAGAAGGTGAGAAATAGGAGCAGGAGTAGGCCATTCAGCCCATCGAGCCTGCTCTGCCATTCTATACGATCATGGCTGGTCTGACTGTGGCCTTAACTCCACTTTCCTGTCTACCACCCAATAAACCTTCAACCCCCCCCAATCCCGGTCGATCAGAAACCTCTCTAACTCAGCCTTAAACATATTCACTGACTCGGCCCCCACTGCTCTCTGGGGGGGGAGAGAGTTCCACAGTCTGATGACCCCCTGAGGGAGGAAATCCCTCCATCAGCTCCGTCTCCAATGGGAGGAAAGGAGAGAGATGGGGAAAGGTGAGAGAGGGAGGGAAGAGAGCGGAGGGGAGAGAGGATGGAGGGCGTGGAGAGGGACACGACTCTGCTGGCTGGGCTCCGGGATCCCCACCTTCATGTTGTGAATGATTTCCCTCAGCGGCGCTATCAATAGTTTCCACAGTTTCTTGGTGTGGTTGATCTGAAGTTCGACAGTGCAGCCCACGGACTCTCCGACCACCTCAATGTTACGCTGTATGTTCAACATCGGCCCTGGGTGAAACAGTAAAGCAGTGAGCCCACGGCGAACGAGGAAAGCTCCTAATAACATTATTGATTACTGTTCACCGAGAGCCGCTTGCCTCCATTAGGCCAGCAACAACAACTAAGGACGTGCATTTGCCTAGCGCCTTTCCCCACCTCAGGATATTCCAAAGCACTTCCCAGCCAATGGCGTGCTTTCTCTCCGAAGTGTGTTAATGTTGTAATTCAGGAAAGGCAGCCAATTGGAGGGCAAGATCCCCACATCTGTGAGAATGAATCAGATCAGCTGTTTTATTTTAGTGATCTTGGTTCAGGGATAATTATTGCACCTCATGACCCCAGGGAGAACCACAGGGCCCTTCTTCCAATAGCGGCTGTGGGATCTTTCACATCCACCCAAGAGAGGGCAGGCGGGGGACTCAGTTTAATGTCTCACCCTGAAAAACGGCACCTCCGTCAGTCTCCCCCTCAGTACTGACCCTCCGACAGTGCGGCGCTCCCTCAGCACTGACCCTCCGACAGTGCGGCACTCCCTCAGTACTGACCCTCCGACAGTGCGGCACTCCCTCAGTACTGACCCTCCGACAGTGCGGCACTCCCTCAGTACTGACCCTCCGACAGTGCGGCACTCCCTCAGTACTGACCCTCCGACAGTGCGGCGCTCCCTCAGTACTGACCCTCCGACAGTGCGGCCCTCCCTCAGTACTGACCCTCCGACAGTGCGGCACTCCCTCAGTACTGACCCTCCCACAGTGCGGCACTCCCTCAGTACTGACCCTCCGACAGTGCGGCGCTCCCTCAGTACTGACCCTCCGACAGTGCGGCTCTCCCTCAGTACTGACCTTCCGACAGTGCGGCACTCCATCAGTACTGACCCTCCGACAGTGCGGCACTCCCTCAGTACTGACCCTCCGACAGTGCCGTACTCCTTCAGTAGTGACCCTCCGACAGTGCGGTGCTCCCTCAGTACTGACCCTCCGACAGTGCGGCACTCCCTCAGTACTGACCCTCCGACAGTGCGGTACTCCCTCAGTACTGACCCTCCGACAGTGCGGCACTCCCTCAGCGCTGACCCTCCGACAGTGCGGCTCTCCCTCAGTACTGACCCTCCGACAGTGCGGCCCTCCCTCAGTCCCAGCACTGTGAGTGAGTGCTTGGACTATGGTGCTCAGGTGTCTGGAGTGGGGACCCGTATCCTCAATGCCCTGACTCTGAGGCGGGGCACCTTGCATATGAGCTACTGAATGCCAAGAGCCAAAGAGTCGACAATGAGAGGCATCACAAGCCATCCTGTGCTCAGACAGTTCAGAGAGGGGTTCCTCCCTGCTGGCATTGGGGCCTGGGTTACTCCTTTAGTCAGCGCTGTGAGTATGACATGCCGATAGGGGATGGTCTATTCATGATGGCAACCAATAAGCCTAGACCAACTGATTCTCACATCCCCTCCATTTTGTACATTTGTCTGTGCAGGTCATGACAGGGAGGAGAAGAAAGAGCAAGGAGGAGGCCATTCAGCCCCTTGAGCCTGTCCTGCCACTCAATCGGATCACCGCTGATCTGTATCTTAACCCCGTCTGCCTGCCCTGGTTCCATAACCCTTAATCCCCTTACCCAACAAAAACCCTATCCACCTCCGTCTGGGAACTTCCAATGGACCCTCCTTTTTATGGGGAGAAAATTCCTGATTTCTGCTCCTGACATCACCCCTGAACGGCCCGGCTCCAACATGGCGTCATCGCCAACACTGGCGCGGCAACAAGGCGCTGGCGTCTCTGTAAAAACCCCGCACCCTCGAGGGGAGGGGAGGCGTCTCGGGGACGGAAGGGGATGGAGGGTCCGGCGCCAAAGCCGTTGTATTCCTGAAGCAGTCCGCGCCTCCGTCACTTACCGTCCATGACAAGGGCCATCAGCAGCATCATGAGGACACCGCGGCCTTGGCTGCCCACCATGTTTGGCACCACCAGCATGCTGGCGCATCGGTAATAGGCCGAAATGCCCCAGCCTAAGCCCGTAATGCCTGTGGGGAGGGGAGCAACAAGCTCGGTGTGAGTTCATGAGTTGTTCTTCGAAGAAAAATCAAGCAACTCCCGCAAAAGGGCACCCAGGCGACCGCCGGCAGAGTTGCACCCAATCCAGGCGCTCCAAGGCATAGCCCCATACTGCAGGGCATTTTCTCACCTTGCGCCAATGAGCCATCAGGCCGGCAGCTCAAATTTAAGAGGATGTACCCACCTAAAAGCAAATGGATAGGAACAGGAGGGGGCCATTCAGCCCCAATCAAATCACTCCTTAAACTTTGATACTTGAGGGAAGCCCAGTGAGTGCAACCTGTCCTCGCAATTTAACCCTTTCAGCCCCCCTGGGAGCGTTCTGGTGAATCTGTACGGCGCCGAGGGCCGATATATCCTTCCTGAGACGTGGAGCGGGGGATGGTACAGGGTAAGCGGCCACGGTCCGAGGGAGACTGATTTGTGGTTTCAGCTATTCTACCGAGCTCGAGACGGCTTTGAAATATTTTCCAGCCTTTGGCAATCCTGGGCCCCAACGGTAAGACCCAGCAGGTTAAAAATTCGAGGTGAAAGGGAAGTACCATGGAGGAGCAAAGTGATTGGCTGGCAGGAGGAGGATAGGCCCAAGTCCCGTTACGTGTGAGAGGTCAGATTGCTGTGTGGCTGAGTGGGTTAGTGTCCCCGCCCGTGTGCCAGGAGTCCGGGTTCCAGCCCTACCCCACGATTTGATGGCTAGAGAACGGTGCCTTCTTTGGAGTGTGGTTGGGTTCCTCCTGTGTAAGGGAGCAGGGGCAGGCCAGCATGCCCTGGGAACGTGTTTTTGGGCAGCACTGGGGCATAATGGGCATGGCGTTGGGCTTCTGAGATGTTGGGAGGTTGTGCGCTCGAGCTGTGTGTTGAAGGTACATAGTGAATGTCCCTCGTATCACAATCAGGTTGAAGCACCTAAGGGTGCAACACGAGGCTGAAAAGAGGCTGTCAATAGGGGGCGCTCCACCCGGAGGGGGTATCCTGTGCGGGAAGCCGCTGCATACCCTTCACTTCCTGGGCCTTGTCCGCTGCCTGGACACGCCATGGCGATCAGCCCTGCCGTCCGGTGGTGCTGGGGGTCCCCAGCGGAGGGCTCTCCACGTGGGAGACCTCCCCGTCCCCATCAGGGGGCCTAACGCACAGGGTGTCACATGGAGCAGCTCAGTGCAACCGTGGGCTGGGATGGTTCACGGGCCCCCAGGCCACCGGTGTTTTCGACGGCCTTGAGGAGCCCGTGTCCCACGAGGGCGTCAATTGTCCTCGGTGGTGACCTCCTTCTTAATTCCTTAAAGGAATTACTCCTAAAGGCTCTAGTTGCACTTCGGCCCCGTGCTCGGGGGTCTTTGGGCACCCGGTGCGGAGGGAGGGGGAGGGGCGGGAAGGCAGGAGGACTTCCCTGTAAACCAGCTCCCGGGCCTGACCATGGTGGCCACTAACAGGTCCAGGCAGCGAGTGATCGAGGGGGTCGAACAGCCTGACTGTCTGCCCCTCTTCCCCGGCTACGTTCATAGCTGGGCAGCCCTGGAAAGGGGGCACAAGATGTCCACTGGTACCCTCCAGGCCTTCAGCGACGGGATACCACGGGGGCTGGGGTGCGGCATTAGCCACAGGAGTGACATTTTATTTTAAGTAGCTAGTTTGCATTGAAGGCTTAATATTTTTGTTATAGTGACTCATCAGGGGCTGTCACTCCTGTCATTAGTTTCCTTTATTGGTTTATGTTTTTTCAGAGGAGGGTATAAAGAGGGGACTGCTGGGACACTGGTTGTGTAGGAGGAGACCGAACAATGTCAATAACTTCTCCTGATAAAGAAAAATTGTGTCTTGGTTTCGACTTCAGATACCGTGATGGATCCTGTTAACATATGTGACTTCAGTCCCGCACCATTGTGGCTGACTCTTAACTGCCCTGTGAAGTGGACTTGGCAAGACACTCACCTGCTGCAAAGTAGCTCAAGGTGAAGGCTCACCACCACCTTCTCAAGGGGCAACGAGGGGTGGGTGATAAATGCCAAGCTGGCCAGTGAGGCCTCCATGCACAGAATAAGAGGCGATCGTGGCCTCTGTCATTTCCCTGATATACCTGAGGAAAGCAATCTGATTGGTTGCACAAGTCCATTGGCACAGAGCCAGCCAATGGCGTTAAACGTTATTGATTTCGCGGCTTTCATGGCAAAAGGAAGAGCGGTCCCTGTGATAGGGTTTCTCCATGCCTTGGTTAGAAGAAGGTGAAGCAATGTGCTGGCTTTTCCAGCGGTGTAGAGGTAAGGGCATGGTGGCAGACTGGTCATCCAGATGGACAAATAACCCAAGGAAAGGAGTTCAGCTCCCCGAAAAAGCATGAATGATAAAAAAGGTGACCAGGGCAATTCTGAGAAATGGGCTTGTGGGATCAGGAGGGCTGTGTAGAAAATTCCAATTCCATTGCAAGGGATCTCATCCCTGACAGCTCCCACTCAAAGTTTGGGAGACTCTTGGGAGCATTGTCAATCACTCAGATAAAAAATAGATCTGGAATACCAGCTGCAGAAGACCAGTCACCGGAATTCCAATCCCTGCTCACTCCCAGGACAGGTACAGCACGGGGTTAGATACAGAGTAAAGCTCCCTCTACACTGTCCCCATCAAACACTCCCAGGACAGGTGCAGCGCGGGGTTAGATACAGAGTAAAGCTCCCTCTACACTGTCCCCATCAAACACTCCCAGGACAGGTGCAGCGCGGGGTTAGATACAGAGTAAAGCTCCCTCTATACCGTCCCCATCAAACACTCCCAGGGCAGGTACAGCACGGGGTTAGATACAGAGTAAAGCTCCCTCTACACTGTCCCCATCAAACACTCCCAGGACAGGTACAGCACGGGGTTAGATACAGAGTAAAGCTCCCTCTACACCCTCCCCATCAAACACTCCCAGGACAGGTACAGCACGGGGTTAGATACAGAGTAAAGCTCCCTCTACACTGTCCCCATCAAACACTCCCAGGACAGGTACAGCACGGGGTTAGATACAGAGTAAAGCTCCCTCTACACTGTCCCCATCAAACACTCCCAGGACAGGTACAGCACAGGATTAGATACAGAGTAAAGCTCCCTCTACACTGTCCCCATCAAACACTCCCAGGACAGGTACAGCACAGGGTTAGATACAGAGTAAAGCTCCCTCTACACTGTCCCCATCAAACACTCCCAGGACAGGTACAGCACGGGGTTAGATACAGAGTAAAGCTCCCTCTACACTGTCCCCATCAAACACTCCCAGGACAGGTATAGCACGGGGTTAGATACAGAGTAAAGCTCCCTCTACACTGTCCCCGTCAAACACTCCCAGGATAGGTACAGCACGGGATTAGATACAGAGTAAAGCTCCCTCTACACTGTCCCCATCAAACACTCCCAGGACAGGTACAGCACGGGGTTAGATATGTAGTTAAGCTCCATCTTGTAACTCACTGCATGATCCGTAGAGAATATAAAGTTTATGATCTTCATAAAGATCCAGTCGATCCACAATGAAGAAGTAAAACCCTGAAAAACAGATTTGAAAAGCACCTTTTAGTCACTGGACATCAGTCGAATTTGAGATTCACAGGGTTCTGGTTGGGAATCTCACTTCCCGGAGCGATGCCTAGTACAGCACTGTCCGTGTTAGTGCTGGAGGAGTGCTGCACTCCGAGGGACTGTCTTCTATCTCCTGATTGCCTTTCATCAGCTCCGAATATCCCAAGGCGCATTACTGCCAATGAAGTTCCCGTGAAGTGTACTCACTGTTGTAGTGTCGGGACCCTGGCATTAATTGTACAATGCAAACTCCCACAGTCAATATGGAAATGTGCAGGTCCAGTGATGTTCTTCCAATAGCGGCTGTGGGATCTTTGGCATTCACCCACGAGGGCACATGGGGACCTTGGTATAACACCTCATGCTGAAAGACGGCTCATCCGACAGCGCGGCGCTCCCTCAGTAATGACCCTCCGACAGTGCGGCACTCCCTCAGTACTGACCCTCCGACAGTGCGGCGCTCCCTCAGTACTGACCCTCCGACAGTGCGGCGTTCCCTCAGTACTGACCCTCTGACAATGCAGCTCTCCCTCAGTACTGACCCTCCGACAGTACGGCACTCCCTCAGCACTGACCCTCCGACAGTGCGGCGCTCCCTCAGTACTGACCCTCCGACAGTGCGGTGCTCCCTCAGTACTGACCCTCCGACAGTGCGGCGCTCCCTCAGTACTGACCCTCCAACAGTGCGGCCCTCCCTCAGTACTGACCCTCCGACAGTGCGGCGCTCCCTCAGTACTGTGCCTCTGACAGTGCGGCGCTCCCTCAGTACTGACCCTCTGACAGTGCGGCGCTCCCTCAGTACTGACCCTCTGACAGTGCGCGCTCCCTCAGTACTGACCCTCCGACAGTGCGGCACTCCCTCAGTACTGACCCTCCGACAGTGCGGCGCTCCCTCAGTACTGACCCTCTGACAGTGCGGCGCTCCCTCAGTACTGACCCTCTGACAGTGCGGCGCTCCCTCAGTACTGACCCTCTGACAGTGCGCGCTCCCTCAGTACTGACCCTCCGACAGTGCGGCGCTCTCTCAGTACTGACCCTCCGACAGTGCGGCACTCCCTCAGTACTGACCCTCCGACAGTGCGGCGCTCCCTCAGTACTGACCCTCCGACAGTGCGGCGCTCCCTCAGTACTGACCCTCCGACAGTGCGGCGCTCCCTCAGTACTGACCCACCGACAGTGCGGCGCTCCCTCAGTACTGACCCTCCGACAGTGCGGCGCTCCCTCAGTACTGACCCTCCGACAGTGCGGCGCTCCCTCAGTACTGACCCTCCGACAGTGCGGCGCTCCCTCAGTACTGACCCACCGACAGTGCGGCGCTCCCTCAGTATTGACCCTCCGACAGTGCGGCGCTCCCTCAGTACTGACCCTCCGACAGTGCGGCGCTCCCTCAGTACCGACCCTCCGACAGTGCGGCGCTCCCTCAGTACTGACCCTCCGACAGTGCGGCGCTCCCTCAGCACTGACCCTCCGACAGTGCGGCACTCCCTCAGTACTGACCCTCCGACAGTGCGGCGCTCCCTCAGTACTGACCCTCCGACAGTGCGGCGCTCCCTCAGCACTGACCCTCCGACAGTGCGGCACTCCCTCAGTACTGACCCTCCGACAGTGCGGCGCTCCCTCAGTACTGACCCGCTGACAGTGCGGCGCTCCCTCAGTACTGACCCTCCGACAGTGCGGCACTCCCTCAGTACTGACCCTCCGACAGTGCGGCACTCCCTCAGTACTGACCCTCCGACAGTGCGGCGATCCCTCAGTACTGACCCTCCGACAGTGCGGCGCTCCCTCAGTACTGACCCGCTGACAGTGCGGCGCTCCCTCAGTACAGGCGCCCAGGGTGTCAGCCTGAATTTGGCGTTTTCAAGGCTTTGCTCTTGGCCTTAAACTCATTTTGAATTCAAGGGGAAACTGTTTGACTCCATGTTGCTCGCCTAATCCCACCAATTTTTGACATTCTAGGAATTGTGTTCCATTGTTGAGTGAAATGATGCCAGACCTTTCATGTGCTTCTCTAACAGGTGTTACATTTGGTCTGATACCATCACTCAGTAAGACAGGAGGATACTCTTTCACATATTGACACTGAGCCTCATTGAATTCCCAGCAGACAAACAGGCCATTCGGCCCCTCTGCTCCGTGCTGGTGTTTCTGCCCCACCCGAGCCTCCTCCCACCCCCCCTCTCCCTCTCCCCCCCATCAACATATCCTTCTATTCCTCTCTCCCTCATGTGTTTATCCAGCTTCCCCCCCCCTTCAATCCATCTCTGCGATTCACCTCGACCACTCCCCGTGGGAGCGAGTCCCACATTCTCCCCGCTCCCCGTGGGAGCGAGTCCCACATTCTCCCCGCTCCCCACGGGAGCGAGTCCCACATTCTCCCCGCTCCCCGTGGGAGCGAGTCCCACATTCTCCCCGCTCCCTGCGGGAGCGAGTCCCACATTCTCCCCACTCCCCGTGGGAGCGAGTCCCACATTCTCCCCACTCCCCGTGGGAGCGAGTCCCACATTCTCCCCGCTCCCCGTGGGAGTGAGTCCTACATTCTCCCCGCTCCCCGCGGGAGTGAGTCCCACATTCTCCCCGCTCCCCGTGGGAGTGAGTCCCACATTCTCCCCGCTCCCCGTGGGAGTGAGTCCCACATTCTCCCCGCTCCCCGTGGGAGTGAGTCCCACATTCTCCCCGCTCCCCGTGGGAGTGAGTCCCACATTCTCCCCGCTCCCCGTGGGAGTGAGTCCCACATTCTCCCCGCTCCCCGTGGGAGCAAGTCCCATATTCTCCCCACTCTCTGGGTAAAATGTTTCTCCTGAATTCCCCATCGGATTTATCAGTGACTGTCTGATATCGATGGCCCCCTCCTTCTGGTCTCTTCCCCCCACCCCCCTGACAAGTGGAAACATCTTTTCTACGTCGACCCTATCGAACCCCTTTCAGGATTTTAAAGACATCTATAGTATGTGTCTTTTGTAGAAAGGGTTAGTGTGAGACCAGGTAGAGTACTGTCCGTACTGTCATGTAAAGGAACACATGACCGAGCCCACAGGGCAGTCTTGTAGTGGACAGAGACTTGTGTAGAGGCAAGCATGGAGAGAGCTCCAAGCTTAGACCTTCTACTCAATGTAAGTATATAGTTACGAGTAGCTAATAAACACTTATTGTTAAACTATACAAGACTCAGAACCTTCTCATGAGACCTATCAAACCACACACAACATCCAACAACAACCTCTTATAAGTCACCCCCTTAGCCTTCTCTTTTCTAGAGAATAGAGCCCCAGCAAGTTCAACCTTCCCTGATAGTTACAACCTCTCAGTCCTGGTATCATCTCTGTGACTCTACCTTCCCCCTCTCCAGTGTCTCGATATCCTTTTCCTAAGGAGGCCAGAACTATGCGCACGGCGACTCTGAGTGTGGTCGGACCGTGCTCTGAATCAAGTTTATTATCACAGATCCCTGCTTTACAATTCTCACCCTCCAGGAATCAAACCCAATCCTTTTAATCAAGAAAACAATTACTCGTGGGCTTTGTGAGGCACTCCGGATGTGGACCTGGGTCAGGAGCCATGAAGTAGACAGAGTTGTTTCAGTCAGGAGGCCAAGAGGCCTTCTCGTGTTTTCGAAGCCCTGGCCTCAGTTAGATCTGCCAGGTACCATGTCGGCCTTCCCGGCACAGCTCATCCAATTTGGCAGAGGGAAGCTGGTGGGGCCTGCTGCTGGGGAGTCAGGCCTCAGTGGGAGCAGCTGAGGGGCCGTGGAGGGTGGGGAGCGGTGCGGAGGGA
The DNA here is from genome assembly GCF_964194155.1 of Cetorhinus maximus. Lineage (NCBI taxonomy): Eukaryota > Metazoa > Chordata > Chondrichthyes > Lamniformes > Cetorhinidae > Cetorhinus > Cetorhinus maximus. Next base: position 174,597 of record NW_027596396.1, read on the forward strand.
GGGCGCTATGATGGGGTTGGGGCAGAGGTTCAGGTTATTTTTTTGGGGGTTCCAAGTTTGCTCCAGCAAGGCCGATGAAGTTCACCCAAGCTCCACCTTTCCCGGGTCTCATCTCTCCCACTCTCCATATGAGACCAGGTCACACACCCCCCGCCAAATCGGTTCATATCTGATAAGACAATCCCGTCTTATCCCGAGTTATCCCGTGGGGACCCCGATTCCCATTTGGAAAAGTGCTCATTGCCTGAAATGATGCTTTGGAAAATGAGCATAGTCGGCCATTCAGCCTGTAATACAGGAACAGGATGAGGCCATTCAGCCTGTAATACAGGAACAGGATGAGGCCATCCAGCCTGTAATACAGGAACAGGATGAGGCCATCCAGCCTGTAATACAGGAACAGGATGAGGCCATTCAGCCCCTCGAGCCTGTAATACAGGAACAGGATGAGGCCATTCAGCCCCTCGAGCCTGTAATACAGGAACAGGATGAGGCCATTCAGCCCCTCGAGCCTGTAATACAGGAACAGGATGAGGCCATTCAGCCCCTCGAGCCTGTAATACAGGAACAGGATGAGGCCATTCAGCCCCTCGAGCCTGTAATGCAGGAACAGGATGAGGCCATTCAGCCTGTAACACAGGAACAGGATGAGGCCATTCAGCCCCTCGAGCCTGTAATACAGGAACAGGATGAGGCCATTCAGCCCCTCGAGCCTGTAACACAGGAACAGGATGAGGCCATTCAGCCCCTCGAGCCTGTAACACAGGAACAGGATGAGGCCATTCAGCCCCTCGAGCCTGTAACACAGGAACAGGATGAGGCCATTCAGCCCCTCGAGCCTGTAATACAGGAACAGGATGAGGCCATTCAGCCCCTCGAGCCTGTAATACAGGAACAGGATGAGGCCATTCAGCCCCTCGAGCCTGTAATACAGGAACAGGAGGCGGCCATTCAGCCCCTCGAGCCTGTAACACAGGAACAGGATGAGGCCATTCAGCCCCTCGAGCCTGTAACACAGGAACAGGAGGCGGCCATTCAGCCCCTCAAGCCTGTAATACAGGAACAGGATGAGGCCATTCAGCCCCTCGAGCCTGTAATACAGGAACAGGATGAGGCCATTCAGCCCCTCGAGCCTGTAATACAGGAACAGGATGAGGCCATTCAGCCCCTCGAGCCTGTAATACAGGAACAGGATGAGGCCATTCAGCCCCTCGAGCCTGTAATACAGGAACAGGAGGCGGCCATTCAGCCCCTCAAGCCTGTTCTGCCATTCAATCAGATTACGACTGATTTGTATCTTAACTCCATCTACCCACCTTGGTTCAGTAACCCTTAACCCACTTACCCAACAAAAATCTATCCACCTCCGTTTCAAAATTTCCAATTCACGGCATCCCCCCCTCGACAGCTTTTTTGGGGGAGTGTGTTCCAGGTTTCCGCACCCCTGTGTGTGACATCACCCCTCAACGGCCTGGCTCCAATTTTAATGTTCTGGACTCTCCCCCCCAACCCCACCAGAGGAAACAGTTTCTCTCCATCCACCCCATCGAATCCTTTAATCATCTTAAACCCCCCTCGATTCGATCGCCCCTTAATCTTCCACACTCGAGGGGGATACAGACCGAGTCAGTGTGACCTGTCCTCGGAGTTTAACTCTTTCAGCCCCGGGATCGTCCTGGTGAATCTGCACTGACCCCCGCTCCCCCTCCGAGGGTCAATATATCCTTCCTGAGGCGCGAGAGCCCAGAACTGAACCCGGTTACTCGTGATGGGGGTCCGACCAGACAAAATGTCTATAGCGCTTGAGCCGAAGGTCAAAGTTCAGGGAGTATCCTATCAAGATCAGGATAAGAACTTCAAAGCTGATCCCGACGGGTAGTTCCGGGAATATTGATTGTAAGTCGCTGATTACTAGTCAGAGAGGGGAGATGGTGGTGGGATGGTAATGTCCCTGGACGAGTAATCCTGAGGCCCAGGCTCTGGGGAACCGGGTTCAAACCCCACCCACCCCGGGCGGCCGGTGGGATTTAAATTCGATTAATAAATCTGGGAATATAAAGCGAGTCTCAGTGACGGTGACCATGACGACCATCATCGATTGTCATAAAACTCCACCTGGGTCACTAATGCCCCCTTTAGGGAGGGAAATCTGCCCTCCTTACCCGGTCTGGTCTACACGTGACTCCAGACCCACAGCCACGTGGTCGACTCTTAAACTGCACCCCCCCTGAAATGGCCGAGTGAGACCTTCAGTTCAAGGGGTAATTAGGGACGGGCAACAAATGCTGGTCTCGCCGTGAAAGATTAAATGCAAAAAAGGCACCAATTTCGAACCCTACAGACATTAGTTACAAAGACAGAGAAAGACAGGGAGAATATAAGGAGAACTCCTCATGATCATTTGAAAAACACACACCCAACCCACAGAGCGCTCCAAATCCATAGCCGAAGAAGAATTTGGTTATCCGGAATTCCGAGGGTTCGCTCCAGAGGAAGTGAATGAAGATGGAAGGGCAGCAACGGCTAAAGAGCCTTTTCAGAGCTGGAGAGAAAAGAAAGAGTTATTCAAGGGTCAGGAAAAACACTGTCCCCATCAAACACTCCCAGGACAGGTACGACACGGGGTTAGATACAGAGTAAAGCTCCCTCTACACTGTCCCCGTCAAACACTCCCAGGACAGGTACAGCACGGGGTTAAATACAGAGTAAAGCTCCCTCTACACTGTCCCCGTCAAACACTCCCAGGACAGGTACAGCACGGGGTTAGATACAGAGTAAAGCTCCCTCTACACTGTCCCCATCAAACACTCCCAGGACAGGTACAGCACGGGGTTAAATACAGAGTAAAGCTCCCTCTACACTGTCCCCGTCAAACACTCCCAGGACAGTTACAGCACGGGGTAAGATACAGAGTAAAGCTCCCTCTACACTGTCCCCATCAAACATTCCCAGGACAGATACAGCACGGGGTTACATACAGAGTAAAGCTCCCTCTACACCGTCCCCATCAAACACTCCCAGGACAGGTACAGCACAGGGTTAGATACAGAGTAATGCTCCCTCTACACCGTCCCCATCAAACACTCCCAGGACAGGTACAGCACGGGGTTAGATACAGAGTAAAGCTCCCTCTACACTGTCCCCATCAAACACTCCCAGGGCAGGTACAGCACGGGGTTAGATACAGAGTAAAGCTCCCTCTACACTGTCTCCATCAAACACTCCCAGGACAGGTACAGCACGGGGTTAGATACAGAGTAAAGCTCCCTCTACACCGTCCCCATCAAACACTCCCAGGACAGGTACAGCACGGGGTTAGATACAGAGTAAAGCTCCCTCTACACCGTCCCCATCAAACACTCCCAGGACAGGTACAGCACGGGGTTAGATACAGAGTAAAGCTCCCTCTACACCGTCCCCATCAAACACTCCCAGGACAGGTACAGCACAGGGTTAGATACAGAGTAAAGCACCCTCTACACTGTATCAAAAACAGAAAAAGCTAGAAAAACTCACCAGGTCTGGTTGCATCTGTGGAGGGAGAAACAGAGTTAATGATTCGAGTCCGTGTGACCCCTCATCAGAGCTGAAGAGAAGTGGAAATGTGTTGAAATATATACTGTTTAAGGGGGGGGGTGGTGCAGGGGCAGTTGGAGAGAAGGCCAGTGATAAGTGGGGGCAAAGGGGAGATTGACAAAGATGTCCTAAACTAAAGGACAAAGTGAGTATTAATGGCAGTGGTAAGGGCTAAAAAAGGTGCTGATAGTGGCAAAATTAAGAAAGCAGAATGTGTTAACAGCAGAACAGGGGTCAGCACCCTAAACAAAACATGAATAGATGGCCCTTGTGGGGATGGGGTTTCGGGAGGGGCGGAGGTGGGGGATAATGGGATAGAATGGGAGATAAAAATTGGGATAAAACCATGGATAAATGAATAAAAATAAAAATAAGTGGATAAAAAGTAAAATGAATGAGAAAAAGGGGTGAGGATGGAGCAGAGAGTTCATGATCTGAAGTTGTTGAACTCAATATTCAGCCCGGAAGGCTGTAAAGTGCCTAGTCGGAAGATGAGGTGCTGTTCCTCCAGTTTGCGTTGAGCTTCACTGGAACAATGCAGCAGGCCAAGGACGGACATGTGGGCATGACAGCAGGGTGGTGTGTTGAAATGGCAAGCGACAGGGAGGTCTGGGTCATGCGGACGGATCAAAGGTGTTCCGCAAAGCGGTCGCCCAGTCTGCGTTTGGTCTCTCCAATGCAGAAGAAACTGCATTGGGAGCAGCGAATGCAGTAGACTAAATTGAGGGAAGTGCAAGTGAAATGCTGCTTCACTTGAAAGGAGTGTTTGGGCCCTTGGACAGCGAGGAGGGGGGAAGTAAAGGGGCAGGTGTTGCACATTCTGCGGTTGCATGGGAAGGTGCCGTGGGTGGGGGTTGAGGTGTAGGGGGTGATGGAGGAGTGGACCAGGGTGTCACAGAGGGAATGATCCCTGCGGAATGCCGCCAGGGGGGGTGAGGGGAAGATGTGTTTGGTGGTGGCATCATGCTGGAGTTGGCGGAAAAAGCAGAGGATGGTCCTTTGAATGCGGAGGCTGGTGGGGTGATAAGTGAGGACAAGGGGGACCCTATCATGTTTCTGGGAGGGAGGAGAAGGTGTGAGGGCGGATGCGTGGGAGATGGGCCAGACACGGTTGAGGGCCCTGTCACCCACCGTGGGTGGAAAACCTTGGTTAAGGAAGAAGGAGGACATGTCAGAGGAACTGTTTTGGAAAGTGGCATCATCAGAACAGATGCGACGGAGGCGAAGGAACTGAGAGAATGGGATGGAGTCCTTACAGGAAGCGGGGTGTGAGGAGCTGTAGTCGAGGTACTGTCAAAGCTTCTCAAAGCTTCTGTCCTTGTCCCCAGTTTCATTTTATCCTCTGTCTCATCCGATGCCTTAACAAGAATATTTTCCTCTTCCTTTCAGGTGCTAAGGGATACAAGCTCCAACAATGCCCATCCAGGACCCTCCACACCTTCCCATCCCTCTGCTTCCTGGTTGAGGAAAATGGTGGACACTCTGGTGCCCAAGGTTACGCCATCGTTTTAAGTTAGTTGGCCGCGTTCACTGCTCACGATGCTCTCTCCTCTACAGTGGGGCCCACCGAACGCAGACTTGGTGACCACTTTCTGCTACACCTCCGCTTAGCCCGCCAACATGTCCTCGATCTTTTAGTCTCCTCTGATTGAATTCCCCAACTTGCTCCTGCCCGTGGTGTTTAAGGAGCATTTGACTGTGCCCTCGACAGCCTTTTGGACTCAGCACTGAGTCTAAGAGTTTTACATCAGAGCCCCTGCCCTCTCTCTGTTTCATCTTTCTTTGCTGATTTGGATGTTTTCTCTCCGATTTCCTTTGCTATCGGGTGGCCATGATTCAGGTTCCCACCATTTACACCTCCTCTAGACATATCCTTTGCCTCCTTTCTCATCCCATTAACACGCCCTTTGACCCTACCCCAACGCTTCTGTCATTTAATCTCTCCCATCTTCCTCTCTACCACAGCCCTTCTCTTTATTTCTCCTTCCCACCTTCCCCCCATCTCACATGCTCAGAAGTCAATCCCATCTCTAACTTTTCCCGGGTTCTGATGAAAGGCCATTGACCTGAAATGTTAACTCTGTTTCTCGATGCACAGCTGCTGGCCTGACCTGCCGAGTGTTTCCAGCATTTTCTGGTTGGATTCCGAATTCTCAGGGGTCTTGAGGAGGGGTAATAAATTCCAGCCTCAGTAGGGAGCTGGGCCCAAATCCAGGCCAACATTGACACCATCCAGGACAAAGCAGCCCCGCATGATTGGCACCCCATCCACAAACATTCACTCCCTCCACCACCGACGCACAGTAGCAGCAGTGTGTGTACCATCTACAAGATGCACTGCAGCAACTCACCGAGGCTCCTTCGACAGCACCTTCCAAACCCACGAGCGCTACCATCTAGAAGGACAAGGGCAGCAGACACATGGGGAACACCACCACCTGGAAGTTCCCCTCCGAGCCACTCACCATCCTGACTTGGAAATATATCGGCCGTTCCTTCACTGTCACTGGGTCCAAATCCTGGAACTCCCTCCCTAACAGCACGGTGGGTGTACCTACACCACAGGGACTGCAGCGGCTCAAGAAGGCGGCTCACCCACCACCTTCTCAAGGGGCAAATAGGGATGGGCAATAAATGCTGGGCCCGGCCAGCGACGCCCACATCCCCTGAAAAATGTGACCCCTGAGAATGCCATCGGATGCCCGGGTGTAATTTTAACCAGTGCCACACGTGCTCACTTTCCAGCGCTGTCATTGGCTGGTGATGAGGACTGGCTCTGCTGGCTGCTATCCTATGAGAGCCCTGGGCGTTTCCAACCCACGGGCCTGGGATTGGAGTCAGGGCTCTCCCTGGCCTTGTGTACCACAGCTGGCAGCACAAAGTGTGTAGCGGACAGGGAGCACACGCCCTGACAGAGACTGTGCCAAGACGTCTCAGGAACTTTCCGAAGTTCTCCCGGCAACGCCCAAAGCAGTTCATTCCCGATATGTTGACTGGTTTTGTCGTGATGCACCGTGTGCCTTTAAGGAGTGCGCTCGGACGCACTGTGCACAGTGAATACCAACATACTCGAATGCGGAAGCTTCCCATGCAGCTTTCGATATATTTTCCTCTCTCCAGCGTCTGCCGTCGATCCGTTCTTTTTTTCCTTCTCTCTGTGCTCCTGCCTCTCCTCCCTGCTCCCTCTCCTCTCTGCACGCTCTCCCCCCCTCCTTGTCTCTCCTCTCCACTCACCCTCCCATCTCTGCTCCTCTTCCTCTGTCTGCACACTGTCTGCTCCCTCTTCTCCGCTCCCTACTCCCTCGCCTCTCTCTACACTCTGCATGACCCCCATCCCTTCCAAAATCTGGGATTTATGCTCTCTCTGCCCCCCTTCTCCCTGCTTTTTATACATTGGTCCTCTCCTCTCTCCTCCCCCTCATCTTCATCTTCCTCATTTTTCTGTTAGCTCTCTCTCTCTCTTTCTCTCCCTCACTTCTTTTCCAACTCTACCCTTTTGTGACGTGTCTCTTTGTGCTCCTGGCACGATCTCTGCTGCCTTCTCTGCTTCACCTGCCTCTGTCTCTAGACTCCAGTCGCTCCAATTCGCAGAACCTGCTCATTCTGACCTCACAATTTCAATGTGACACAGAGAATGGAGAATTCCTTCAGAACTGCTGATCTGTGACTTCATAGAATCCTTGACACTCACAGCCCAGCAGGTGACCATTCGGCCCATCATTCTTGTGCTGGCTCTTTGACAGATCTATCCAATTAGCCCCACTCTCTTTCCCCCCCCATATCCCTGAAAATGTTTCTCCTTCCAGTATTTATCCGAATCCCCCCCTTTTGAAAGTTCCTATTGAATCTGCTTCCACTGCCCTTTCAGGCAGCGCCTTCCAGATCACAACAACTCGCTGTGTAAATAAAAAACAAATTCTCCTCATCTCCCGCTCTGGTTCTTTCCCCCGATTCTCTTCAATCTGTGTCCCCCTCTGGTTACCGACCCTCCTGCCCAGTGGAAACAGTTTCTCCTTATTGACTCTGTCCAAACCCCCATCCTGATTCCGAACGCCTCGATTCAATCTCCCCCCTTAACCTTCTCCGCTCTAAGGAGAACAATCCCAGCTTCTCCAGCCTCTCCCACACAAACTGAAGTCCCTCATCCCTGGTCCCATTCGGGGTAAATCTCCCTCCGCACCCTCTCCGAGGCCCTTGACATAAGAGCTGAATAAAGTTACGAAGAGGTTTCGGAAGAGTAAATGCGCCCTCTGCTTTGGGGTGTTTGGAGTGATGGTTTGAGTTTAGTTGAGAACTGTCACTGGGAATAAGGAGGGGCCTGTGGAAAAATGGGGCGATTGTGGCAAGAGAGTGTTGAGGCAGCCGCCAATGCTTTATAGGCTTCTCCTCATTCCCTGTGGGAGATCCTGTGGGTCCTGTCCCTTCCTCTGAGCCTGAAGCTCTGGGTTCGAGTCCGACTAAAGGACTTGAGAACGGAGGCAGGTGTGGACATAAGATGCCCAAGCAGACTGCGTAGCGAGCTTCTAATCTTTCTAACGCACTTCAGTAGCAGGCAGTAAGAGCGGGAGAGACTCCTGGTCAGTCACGTGATGGAAAGGACGTTGGAGCCTCTATCATTACCAAGCTGAGACACTGAGGACACTGGGAGGTGTCGAGGAAGTGAGGGACCTTGGAGTGAATGTCCACAGATCCCTGAAGGTTGCAGGAGAGGTCGATAAGGTAGTTAAGGAGGTGTACGGAATTCTTTCCTTTATTAGCCGAGACATGGAATATAAGAGCAGGGAGGTTATGCTGGAACTGTATAAAACATCAGTGAGGCCACAACTTGAGTACTAAGTGCAGTTCTGGTCACCTCATTACAGGGAGGGTGTAGCTGCATTCGAGAGAGTACAGAGGAGATTTACGGGGATGTTGCCGGGACTGGGAAATTGCAGCGATGAGGAAAGATTGGAGAGGCTGGGGTTGTTCTCCTTGGAACAGAGGAGGCTGAGGGCAGGTTTGACTGAGATGTGCAAGATTGTGAGGGGCCTGGATGGAGTGGATGGGAAGGGCTTATTTACTTTGGCAGGAGGGGTCAGTGACTGGGGGGGACATAGTTTAAAGTGATTGGTAGAAGGATTAGAGGGGAGATTGGGAAAGAGTTTCTCACCCAGAGGGTTGTGGGGTGGGGTCTGGAACTCACAGCCTGAAAGGGGAGTAGAGGCAGAAACCCTCAGCACAATTTCAAACATGCCTGGATATGCGCCTCAGGGGCTGTAACCTGTAGGGTGAGGGACCAAGTGCTGGAAAGTGGGATTTGGCTGAATGGCTGATTTTTCAACCGGCCCCGACATGTTGGGTGTTGTGTTTTACTGCGGGGTCGCTTTGCTGGTGAACCGGCTCCACACTTACCTGTCGGCAGGTGAGTCGATAACAATATACGGCAGACGCAGAGACCAGTGTGAAATGAAGCGCTTGCTATTTATTCACACGGACAACAGAGCAGCAACATGGCATGTGCTTCTCCAACCAGACCCTACTCTAGACTAACATTAACATCGTAACCCCGCACTGCACAGCTATTGGGTCTCACAGTCACATGGTCAATCTGCTCACGGTCTCTTAAAGGTGTATCACACCTCAGACCCCTTTCTCTCTGGGCAGAGTATTCCATTCCCATGTTGGCAGGTTTGCGGGGGGGTGGTGGCGTTGCTGGGGACGCCTCCTCTACACACACCCCCCCACTCGGTTTCCATCTGAGCTCACCCACCCATGTTTGTTTCCCCTCCCCCATGTTTCCACTCCCCCTCCCCTTCCTTGGCCAAACCAGCCCCCGATCCCCTCCTCACCTGCCTGGCCCCGGTGATACCCTCCACCTCCCCCGCTCACCACCCACCCCACCAACACCCCCAACGCAGATCCAGCGAAAATCTTCATTGAAGAATGGCTGCAGTTCCAGCCGTGGCCTGGGCTCTCCGTGGGCGCTGCTGGGAGCAGACCTGGATATTTGATTGGCCGGCAACTCTCGGAGGCAGGGTTTCCCTCCCCCTGGTGGCGGGGTGGGGGTAGTGAGCAAATCTCCAACTCGGCATCAAATTGCTGCAGGGACAATGCGCCATGGTGGTAGCGGATGTCAAGTCTAGCCCCATATCTCTGGGATCCTGCCTCCACCTCCAGTCTCTTATCTACCATCCTTCTCCATATCTCTGTGATGCTCCCTGCCTCCAATAAAATCCAATATTTCTAGGATGCCCCCCCTCCCCCTCAACTCCTCATCATTCCAGGTTATGACCCTCCCTCCGCCTTCTCTCAGCCCTCAGCCCTTCCCCACTCCTCCTGAACCTTTGCCCGAGGAGGAGGTTCACGCATTTAAACACCACCCTTGTGCCGGCCTGTTTCAGTCAACGGGCTCACAATGGCAGCAAAATGAATCGGGCAAATTAAAGGGAGGGGACAAATATTCAAACTTTTTTTTAAAATATAGAATCTCCCCGAGCTTCAGTTGCCCTGGGAGGTAACGAGCCTTAAATAATAACACATTCCACAGCCTCGAGTGGCCAATCGCAGAGGGAGGAAGGGTTGCCTCAGGAGGTTTTAGCCAATGGGAATGCACGTAAGCATTCTAGAACTCCTATTGGCTACACGTTCGATCGATCATGACCGGTAACTGGAACAGGGTGGATCTAAAACCAGGAAACACGGTTTAAAACATAACAAGGTCAAGACAGGTCAGTGATCAGCTCAGAAAAGACAGAGAGGGGCAGGTCGGCCAAAGTAGGTAAAATTGGGTGTTGGGGAATTTCCCCGACAGACCAAAACCCACAGTTTATTCTTCTTTATTTATTCGCTAATGGGATGTGGGCATCGTTGGCAAGGCCAGCAATTACTGCCCGCCCTGAATTGCTCTCGTTCAGTAGGCGGTTAAGAGTCGACCATGTGGCTGTGGGGTCTGGAGTCACGTGTAGGCCAGACTGGGTAAGGAGGGCAGATTTCCCTCCCTAAAGGGGGCATTAGTGACCCAGATGGGGTTTTTATGACAATCGATGATGGTTTTGTCGCCATCACCAGAGTTTAATTTTACCATCTGCATTGATGGGATTCGAACCAGGTTCCCCAGAATATTACCCTGGATCTCTGGATCCAGTCCAGTGACAAGCAACAGTGTCACTGCCTCGCAGAGCTATCACCGTGCCTGCCCCACCACCACCCTGCCCTGTAAAACGTGCATCGTGAGATATATCAATAGCGATTTCTCACAATTCAACAATCTCCCAATCACATAAGCAAAATTGGAGCATAGAAGGTTAAGGGGGGAGATTGAATCGAGATGTTCAAAATCAGGAAGGGGGGTTCGGACAGAGTGAATAAGGAGAAACTGTTTCCCACTGGGCAGGAGGGTCGGTAACCAGAGGGGGACACAGATTGAAGAGAATCGGGGAAAGAACCAGAGGGGGAGATGAGGAGAATTTGTTTTTTATTTACACAGCGAGTTGTTGGGATCTGGAAGGCGCTGCCTGAAAGGGCGGTGGAAGCAGATTCAATAGGAACTTTCAAAAGGGGGGGAATTGGAGAGCTGCAATAGCGTTTAACTGTATCTAACCCTGTGCAGTGCCTGTCCCGAGAGTGCTTGATGGGGACAGTGTGGAAGGAGATTTACCTCAAATGCAGCCTAGATTGCATGACTGCTCATTCAATATTTGTATTTTCCAGCACTTTTATGTCTCACCTCACTAAGTAGAATTAATTTACATCCTATTTGACTGTGAGTCATTGGTTAGCTGTTGCCTCTCAGTTGGAAGATTAGAAATGGAGGTTCCCCCTCCAGAGGATTGAGCTCAGAATCCAGGCTGACACTCCCAGTGCCAGGACTGGGACAGCGTGTGTTTCATGTTCCTTCACGGGATGTGGGCGTCGCTGGCTGGGCCAGCATTTATTGCCCATCCCTAATTGCCCCCTTGAGAAGGTGGGGGTGAGCTGCCTTCTTGAGCCGCTGCAGTCCCTGTGGTGTAGGTACACCCACCGTGCTGTTAGGGAGGGAGTTCCAGGATTTGGACCCAGCGACAGTGAAGGAACGGCCGATATATTTCCCAAGTCAGGATGGTGAGGGGCTCGGAGGGGAACTTCCAGGTGGTGGTGTTCCCCATGTGTCTGCTGCCCTTGTCCTTCTAGATGGTAGCAGTCGTGGGTTTGGAAGATGCTGTCTAAGGGGCACCTGTGAGGTGTTTTAGAGTGGATCTGTCTGGCCGCCCCATCGCGTTGTTAATATGAGTTTTGCTTCACTTGTTCTGAATATCTGTCTGTGTATCTTTACAGTAGACTGTCAGTGAGGAGACTCGAGGGGCGAGGAGTTATTTGGAGGTTTTATACCCCAGACGTTTTTCAGTGCTCTATGTCCGGTGATGTATGTTGGCCGAATGTGACAATACGGGAACGTTGTCATTGGAAGGTCACTTGGGATTAGCGACTGAGCTTTTCCATCTCGTGTCTGGACATGGCCGCTCATCGCATTTTCCTGCAGGCGCTGTGGAAGAAACTCAACCAGAAACAGAGCCAGCCATGGAAGGAGAAGACGAGGACCTCCATCCTCAAGTGGATCTACATCGCCACGGGGCGCCCGAGGAAAGCTCGCTTCGCCGTCTACAAGCGCCGACGTTTCCAGATGTGCTTCGAGTCCTGCTGCCCGTGCTGCCCCAAGCTGAGCTGCTGGAAACGGGCGGACGAGCTGCTGGCGACCGACGTCAAGCCGCGGCGAGTGGAGGAGGCGACCATCGAGGAGGACAACGTCTTCAAGGAGTGCCTGCGGAGCCTGGGGGGCTTTGTGTTTGGCCTCCTCTTCACCAGCGTCTACGGCCTGTTTGTCCTCTTTGTCCAGGAGTACAACCTCTGGTACTGCCTGGTGTCCACCATCACCATCGCCGTGCTGCTCGGTCTGGGAATGGGGCTGTCAGTCAAAATCCGGATCAACGTCTTCCTCATGCTCCCTCACATCTTTTCCAGTAAGTTTCCCGACCCGACGTCCCGCCAATTCCCAACTCTCCCCGCCGATCGGAACGTAAGGTTACGCATGACATAGAAATACCTCAAATGCACACTGCAGAAACAGGCCATTCGGCCCCTCTGCTCCGTGCTGGTGTTCCTGCCCCACACGAGCCTCCTCCCACCCCCCTCTCCCTCTCCCCCGCCATCAACATATCCTTCTATTCCTCTCTCCCTCATGTGTTGATCCAGCTTCCCCCGCCCCCCTTCAATCCATCTCTGCGATTCACCTCGACCACTCCCCGTGGGAGCGAGTCCCACATTCTCCCCACTCCCCGTGGGAGCGAGTCCCACATTCTCCCCCACTCCCCGTGGGAGCGAGTCCCACATTCTCCCCGCTCCCCGTGGGAGCGAGTCCCACATTCTCCCCACTCCCTGTGGGAGCGAGTCCCACATTCTCCCCGCTCTCTCGGTAAAGACGTTTCTCCTGAATTCCCCATCGGATTTATCAGGGACTGTCTGATATCGATGGCCCCCTCATTCTGGTCTCTCCCTCCCCCCGACAAGTGGAAACATCTTCTCTACGTCGACCCTATCGAACCCCTTTCAGAACTTGAATGGCTTCCAGTTATTGAGTTCGCATGTGGGACTTGCTCCCACGGGAAGCGGGGAGAATGTGGGACTCGCTCCCACAGGGAGTGGGGAGAATGTGGGACTCGCTCCCACGGGGAGTGGGGGGAATGTGGGACTCGCTCCCACGGAGAGATGGGGAGAATGTGGGACTCGCTCCCACGGGAAGCGGGGAGAATGTGGGACTCGGTCCCACGGGGAGCGGGGAGAATGTGGGACTCGCTCCCACGGGGAGCGGGGAGAATGTGGGACTCGCTCCCGCGGGGAGCGGGGAGAATGTGGGACTCGCTCCCACAGGGAGTGGGGAGAATGTGGGACTCGCTCCCACGGAGAGACGGGGAGAATGTGGGACTCGCTCCCACGGGAAGCGGGGAGAATGTGGGACTCGCTCCCACGGGAAGCGGGGAGAATGTGGGACTCGCTCCCATGGGGAGTGGGGAGAATGTGGGACTCGCTCCCACGGGGAGCGGGGAGAATGTGGGACTCGCTCCCACGGGGAGTGGGGAGAATGTGGGACTCGCTCCCACGGGGAGTGCTCGAGGTGAATCGCAGAGATGGATTGAAAGGGGGGGGAAGCTGGATAAACACATGAGGGAGAGAGGAATAGAAGGATATGTTGATGGGGGGGGGAGAGGGAGAGGGGGGTGGGAGGAGGCTCGTGTGGGGCAGGAACACCAGCACGGGGCAGAGGGGCCGAATGGCCTGTGTGTGTGCTGGGAATTCCACGCTGAGCCGAGATAGTTGGGAACGATCGCCTTCTCAGTATTAACCCTTATCTTCAGAGCAATTCCCGTGTGGAAACCTCCCCCATAACCTCATCCCGGCTAAACAGCCAAGCAAGGTCATCTAGCAGCCCCCACGGTGGGGGAATTGGAATGTGACACATCTGCTGAGCGGCCTAGAATGATCATGCATGGCCGTGTGGGCATGGGGGTTGGCAGGAAGGCCTATGCCAGTGTGGCATGCCTCAGTAAATTGCTTTTGCATTCGAAACAAACTTCTCATGTCTCTATTCCCCCTCTCTCCATGGCTCCTCCAACACAGAACAAGGGAGAGCTTTCCTCCTGGCCTTAGCCTTTGGGCTTGTGGTTGAAGGGCCGCTTCAGAACATTATAGTCAACTTCACCCGAGGGTCAGAATCGATCGCCTGCGGAGCCGAATTGGCCCTGAACCAGACGAAGGAACTCATGCAGAAAGTCAAGGAGCCGCTGATCGGTAAGAAGCAGAGTTTTCTTGGCTGATTACGCAGAAGGTACGGCAGAGACACAGGCCATTCAGCCCATCCAATTTATGCTGCACCTCCTCCTACCCCCAGTCCCATCAACATATCCTTCTATTCCTCTCTCCCTCATGTGTTTATCCAGCTTCCCCCCCACCTTCAATCCATCTCTGCGATTCACCTCGACCACTCCCCGTGGGAGCGAGTCCCACATTCTCCCCGCTCCCCGTGGGAGCGAGTCCCACATTCTCCCCGCTCCCCACGGGAGCGAGTCCCACATTCTCCCCGCTTCCCGTGGGAGCGAGTCCCACATTCTCCCCTCTCCCCGTGGGAGCGAGTCCCACATTCTCCCCGCTCCCTGTGGGAGCGAGTCCCACATTCTCCCCACTCCCCGTGGGAGCGAGTCCCACATTCTCCCCGCTCCCTGTGGGAGCGAGTCCCACATTCTCCCCGCTCCCTGTGGGAGCGAGTCCCACATTCTCCCCGCTCCCCGTGGGAGCGAGTCCCACATTCTCCCCGCTCTCTGGGGAAAGGAGTTTCTCCTGAATTTCCCATCGGATTTATTTATGGCTGTTCTTATTCATTCAGGGGATGTGGGCGTCGCCAGTGAGACCAGCAGTTGTTGCCCGTCCCTAATTGCCCCCTGGAACTGAGGATCTGGCTCGGCCATTTCAGGGGGAGGCAGTTTGAGAGTCGACCCCGTGGCTGTGGGTCTGGAGTCACGTGTAGGCCAGACCGGGTAAGGAGGGCAGATTTCCCTCCCCTAAAGGGGGCATGACTGACCCAGATGGGGTTTTGATGACAATCGATGATGGTCGTCATGGTCACCGTCACTGAGAATCGCTTTATATTCCCAGGTTTATTAATTGAATTTAAATTCCACCAGCGGCCAGGATGGGGTTTGAACCCGGGTCCCCAGAACAGTAGCCTGGGCCTCAGGGTGAGTAATCCACTGGCAAGTCCAATACACCAACATCTCCCCGGAAAGGATAATTAAAATCAATGCCCCTTCCCGAAGTCCAGCGAAAGGGGAAGAGTGTTCAGGGTCCATACCCCAGATTCTGTCAATGTGGACAGACAGGGAGGCTGCGGTGTAACTCAGTGTGAGGGAGACCAAACTCCAACCCTGTATGGACCCCTGAGGGTTGCACTGGGAGGAGGAGGAGAGGAGATGGTTCTCAGTGTTGATGTCCTGAATTCAGAAGAAGGAGATGTGAGGAGGCAGATACTTGTAAACCACTCCCAGGCCCGTTCCACTCCCAGCAACCTCCTCCAGCCCCTACACCCCTCCCTAACTCTGTAACCTCCTCCAGCACCTACACCCCTCCCTATCTCTGTAACCTCCTCCAGCCCCTACACCCCTCCCTATCTCTGTAACCTCCTCCAGCCCCTACACACCTCCCTATCTCTGTAACCTCCTCCAGCCCCTACACCCCTCCCTAACTCTGTAACCTCCTCCAGCCCCTACACCCCTCCCTAACTCTGTAACCTCCTCCAGCCCCTACACACCTCCCTATCTCTGTAACCTCCTCCGGCCCCTACACCCCTCCCTAACTCTGTAACCTCCTCCAGCCCCTACACACCTCCCTATCTCTGTAACCTCCTCCAGCCCCTACACCCCTCCCTATCTCTGTAAGCTCCTCCAACCCCTACACACCTCCCTATCTCTGAAAACTCCTCCAGAACCTAAACACCTCCCTATCTCTGTAACTTCCTACAGCCCCTACACCCCTCCCTATCTCTGTAACCACCTCCAGCCCCTACACGCTCTCCCTATCTCTGTAACCTCCTCCAGCCCCTACACCCCTCCCTATCTCTGTAACCACCTCCAGCCCCTACACCCCCTCCCTATCCCTGTAACCTCCTCCAGCCCCTACGCCCATCCCTATCTCTGTAACCTGCTCCAGCCCCTACAAATCTCCATATCTCTGTAACCTCCTCCAGCCCATACACCCCCCCTATCTCTGTAACCTCCTCCAGCCCCTACACCCCTCCCTATCTCTGTAACCTCCTCCAGCCCCTACACCCCTCCCTATCTCTGTAACCTCTTCCAGCCCCTACATACCTCCCTATCTCTGCAACCTCCTCCAGCCCATACACCCACTCCCTATCCCTGTAACCTCCTCCAACCCCTACACCCCCTCCCTATCTCTGTAACCTCCTATAGCCCCTACACCCCTCCCTATCTCTGTAACCTCCTCCAGCCCCTACATCGCCTCCCTATCCCTGAAACCTCCTCCAGCCCCTACACCCCTCCCTATCTCTGTAACCTCCTCCAGGCCCTACACCCCCTCCCTATCCAAGTAACCTCCTACAGACCCTACACCCCCTCCCTATCCCTGTAAGCTCCTCCAGCCCCTACACCCCTCCCTATCTCTGTAACCTCCTCCAGCCCCTACACACCTCCCTATCTCTGTAACCTCCTATAGCCCCTACACCCCTCCCTATCTCTGTAACCTCCTCCAGCCCCTACATCGCCTCCCTATCCCTGAAACCTCCTCCAGCCCCTACACCCCTCCCTATCTCTGTAACCTCCTCCAGGCCCTACACCCCCTCCCTATCCAAGTAACCTCCTACAGACCCTACACCCCCTCCCTATCCCTGTAAGCTCCTCCAGCCCCTACACCCCTCCCTATCTCTGTAACCTCCTCCAGCCCCTACACACCTCCCTATCTCTGTAACCTCCTCCAGCCCCTACACCCCTCCCTATCTCTGTACCCTCCTCCAGCCCCTACACCCCAACCAACTCTGTAACCACCTCCAGCACCTACACCCCTCCCTTTCTCTGTAACTTCCTCCTACCCCTACACCACCTCCCTATCTCTGTAACCTCCTCCAGCCCCTACATCCCTCACTATCTCTTTAACCTCCTCCAACACTTACACCCCTCCCTATCTCTGTAACCTCCTCCAGCCACTATACCCCTCCCTATCTCTGTAACCTCCTCCAGCCCCTACACCCTTCCCTATACCTGTAACCTCCTCCAGCCCTTACAACCCTCCCTATCTCTGTAGCCTCCTCCAGCCCCTTCACCCCCTCCCTATCTCTGTAACCTCCTCCAGCCCCTACACCCCTCCCTATCTGTGTAACCTCCTCCAGCCCCTACACCCCTCCCTATCTCTGTAACCTCCTCCAGCCCCTACACCCCTCCCTATCCCTGTAACCTCCTCCAGCCATTACATCCCTCCCTATCTCTGTAACCTCCTCCAGCCGCTACACCCCCTCCCTATCTCTGTAACCTCCTCCAGCCCCTACACCCCTCCCTATCTGTGTAACCTCCTCCAGCCCCTACACCCCTCCCTATCCCTGTAACATCATCCAGCCCCCACATCCCTCCCTATCTCTGTAAACTCCTCCAGCCCCTACACCCCTCCCTATCTCTGTAAACTCCTACTACCCCTACACCCCCTCCCTATCTCTGTAACCTCCTCCAGCCCCTATATCCCTCACTATCTCTGTAACCTCCTCCAAACCTTACAACCCTCCCTATCTCTGTACCTTCCTCCAGCCCGTACACCCCTCCCTATCTCTGTAACCTCCTCCAGGCCCTACACCCCTCCCTATCTCTGTAACCTCCTCCTACCCCTACACCCCCTCCCTATCTATGTAACCACCTCCAGCCCCTACATCCCTCACTATCTATTTAACCTCCTCCAACCCTTACACCCCTCCCTATCTCTGTAACCTCCTCCAGCCCCTACACCCCTCCCTATCTCTGCAACCTCCTCCAGCCCCTACACCCCCTCCCTATCTCTGTAAACTCCTCCAGCCCCTACACCCCTCCCTATCTGTGAAAACTCATCCAGCCCCTACACACCTCCCTATCCCTGTAACCTCCTCCAGCCCCTACACTCCTCCCTATCTCTGTAACCTCCTCCAGCCCCTACACCCCTCCCAACTCTGTAAACTCCTCCAGCCCCTACACCCCTCCCTATCTCTGTAACCTCCTCCTACCCCTACACCCCCTGCCTATCTCTGTAACCTCCTCCAGCCCCTACACCCCCTCCCTATCTCTGTAACCTCCTCCAGCCCCTACACCCCTCCCTATCTGTGTAACCTCCTCCAGCCCCTACACCCCTCCCTATCCCTGTAACCTCATCCAGCCCATACACCCCTCCCTATCTCTGTAACCTCCTCCAGCCCCTACACCCCTCCCAACTCTGTAACCTCCTCCAGCCCCTACACCCCTCCCTATCTCTGTAACCTCCTCCAGCCCCTACACTCCCTCCCTATCTCTGTAACCTCCTCCAGCCCCTACACCCCTCCCTATCTGCGTAACCTCCTCCAGCCCCTACACCCCTCCCTATCCCTGTAACCTCATCCAGCCCCTACACCCATCCCTATCTCTGTAACCTCCTCCAGCCCCTACACCCCCTCCCTATCTCTGTAACCTCCTCCAGCCCCTACACCCCTCCCTATCTCTGTAACCTCCTCCAGCCCCTACACCCCCTGCAAATCTCTGTAACATCCTCCAGCCCCTACACCCCTCCCTATCCCTGTAAACTCCTCCAGCCTCTACACCCCTCCCTATCTCTGTAACCTCCTCCAGCCCCTACACCCCTCCCTATCTCTGTAACCTCCTCCAGCCCCTACACCCCCTCACTACCTCTGTAACCTCCTCCAGCCCCTATACCCCTCCCTATCCCTGTAAACTCCTCTAGCCTCTACACCCCTCCCTATCTCTGTAACCTCCTCCAGCCCCTAAACCCCTCCCTATCCCTGTAACCTCCTCCAGCCCCTACACCCCTCCCTATCTCTGTAACCTCCTCCAGCCCCTACACCCCTCCCAACTCTGTAACCTCCTCCAGCCCCTACACCCCTCCCTATCTCTGTAACCTCCTCCTACCCCTACACCCCCTCCCTATCTCTGTAACCTCCTCCAGCCCCTACACCCCTCCCTATCCCTGTAAACTCCTCCAGCCTCTACACCCCTCCCTATCTCTGTAACCTCCTCCAGCCCCTACACCCCTCCCTATCCCTGTAACCTCCTCCAGCCCTTACATCCCTCCCTATCTCTGTAACCTCCTCCAGCCCCTACACCCCCTCCCTATCTCTGTAACCTCCTCCAGCCCCTACACCCCTCCCTATCTCTGTAACCTCCTCCAGCCCCTACACCCCTCCCTATCCCTGTAACCTCCTCCAGCCCCTACACCCCTCCCTATCTCTGTACCCTCCTCCAGCCCCTACCCCCCTCCCAACTCTGTAACCTCCTCCAGCCCCTACACCCCTCCCTATCTCTGTAACCTCCTCCAGCCCCTACATCCCTCACCACCTCTTTAACCTCCTCCAACCCTTACACCCCTCCCTATCTCTGTAACCTCCTCCAGCCCCTACACCCCTCCCTATCTCTGTAACCTCCTCCAGCCCCTACACCCCTCCCTATCTGTGTAACCTCCTCCAGCCCCTACACCCCTCATTATCCCTGTAACCTCATCCAGCCCCTACACCCATCCCTATCTCTGTAACCTCCTCCAGCCCCTACACGCCCTCCCTATCTCTGTAACCTCCTCCAGCCCCTACACCCCTCCCTATCTCTGTAACCTCCTCCAGCCCCTACACCCCCTCCCTATCTCTGTAACCTCCTCCAGCCCCTACACCCCTCCCTATCCCTGTAAACTCCTCCAGCCTCTACACCCCTCCCTATCTCTGTATCCTCCTCCAGCCCCTAACACCCCTCCTTATCCCTGTAACCTCCTCCAGCCCCTACATCCCTCCCTATCTCTGTAACCTCCTCCAGCCCCTACACTCCTCCCAACTCTGTAACCTCCTCCAGCCCCTACACCCCTCCCTATCCCTGTAAACTCCTCCAGCCTCTACACCCCTCCCTATCTCTGTATCCTCCTCCAGCCCCTACATCCCTCCCTTTCTCTGTAACCTCCTCCTACCCCTACACCCCCTCCCTATCTCTGTAACCTCCTCCAGCACCTACATCCCTCACTATCTCTTTAACCTGCTCCAACCCTTACACCCCTCCCTATCTCTGTAACCTCCTCCAGCCCCTACACCTCTCCCTATCTCTGTAACCTCCTCCAGCCCCTACACCCCTCCCTATCCCTGTAACCTCCTCTAGCCCTTACACCCCTCCCTATCTCTGTAACCTCCTCCAGCCCCTAAAACCCCTCGCTATCTCTGTAACATCCTCCAGCCCCTACACCCCTCCCTATCTGTGTTACCTCCTCCAGCCACTACACCCCTCCCTATCCCTGTAACCTCATCCAGCCCCTACACCCCTCCCTATCTCTGTAACCTCCTCCAGCCCCTACACCCCCTCCCTATCTCTGTAACCTCCACCAGCACCTACAACCCTCCCTATCTCTGTAACCTCCTCCAGCCCCTACACCCCTCCCTATCTCTGTAACCTCCTCCAGCCCCTACACCCCCTCCCTATCTCTGTAACCTCCTCCAGCCCCTACACCCCTCCCTATCTCTGTAACCTCCTCCAGCCCCTACACCCCCTCCCTATCTCTGTAACCTCCTCCAGCCCCTACACCCCTCCCTATCTCTGTAACCTCCTCCAGCCCCTACACCCCTCCCTATCTCTGTAACCTCCTCCAGCCCCTACACCCCCTTCCTATCTCTGTAACCTCCTCCAGCCCCTACACCCCTCCCTATCTCTGTAACCTCCTCCAGCCCCTACATCCCTCCCTATCTCTGTAACCTCCTCCAGCCCCTACACCCCTCCCTATCCCTGTAACCTCATCCAGCCCCTACACCCCTCCCTATCTCTGTAACCTTCTCCAGCCCCTACATCCCTCACTATCTCTTTAACCTCCTCCAGCCCCTACACCCCTCCCTATCTCTGTAACCTCCTCCAGCCCCTACACCCCTCCCTATATCTGTAACCTCCTCCAGCCCCTACACCCCTCCCTATCCCTGTAACCTCCTCCAGCCCTTGCACACCCCCCCTATCTCTGTTGCCTCCTCCAGCCCCTACACCCCCTCCCTATCTCTGTAACCTTTTCCAGCCCCTACACCCCTCCCTATCTGTGCAACCTCCTCCAGCCCCTACACCCCTCACTATCCCTGTAACCTCATCCAGCCCCTACACCCCTCCCTATCTCTGTAACCTCCTCCAGCCCCTACACCCCTCCCTATCTCTGTAACCTCCTCCAGCCCCTACACCCCTCCCTATCTCTGTAACCTCCTCCAGCCCCTACACCCCCTCCCTATCTCTGTAACCTCCTCCAGCCCCTACACCCCTCCCTATTGTGTAACCTCCTCCAGCCCCTACACCCCTCCCTATCCCTGTACCCTCATCCAGCCCCTACACCCCTCCCTATCTCTGTAACCTCCTCCAGCCCCTACACCCCTCCCTATCTCTGTAACCTCCTCCTACCCCTACACCCCCTCCCTATCTCTGTAACCTCCTCCAGCCCCTACATCCCTCACTATCTCTTTAACCTCCTCCAACCCTTACACCCCTCCCTATCTCTGTACCCTCCTCCAGCCCCTACACCCCTCCCTATCTCTGTAACCTCCTCCAGCCCCTACACCCCTCCCTATCTCTGTAACCTCCTCCAGCCCCTACATCCCTCCCTATCTCTGTAACCTTTTCCAGCCCCTACACCCCTCCCTATCTGTGTAACCTCCTCCAGCCCCTACACCCCTCCCTATCCCTGTAACCTCATCCAGCCCCTACACCCCTCCCTATCTCTGTAACCTCCTCCAGCCCCTACACCCCTCCCTATCTCTGTAACCTTTTCCAGCCCCTACACCCCTCCCTATCTGTGTAACCTCCTCCAGCCCATGCACCCCCCCCCCTATCTCTGTTGCCTCCTCCAGCCCCTACACCCCCTCCCTATCTCTGTAACCTTTTCCAGCCCCTACACCCCTCCCTATCTGTGTAACCTCCTCCAGCCCCTACACCCCTCCCTATCCCTGTAACCTCATCCAGCCCCTACACCCCTCCCTATCTCTGTAACCTCCTCCAGCCCCTACACCCCTCCCTATCTCTGTAACCTCCTCCAGCCCCTACACCCCTCCCTATCTCTGTAACCTCCTCCAGCCCCTACACCCCCTCCCTATCTCTGTAACCTCCTCCAGCCCCTACACCCCTACCTATTGTGTAACCTCCTCCAGCCCCTACACCCCTCCCTATCCCTGTACCCTCATCCAGCCCCTACACCCCTCCCTATCTCTGTAACCTCCTCCAGCCCCTACACCCCTCCCTATCTCTGTAACCTCCTCCTACCCCTACACCCCCTCCCTATCTCTGTAACCTCCTCCAGCCCCTACATCCCTCACTATCTCTTTAACCTCCTCCAACCCTTACACCCCTCCCTATCTCTGTAACCTCCTCCAGCCCCTACACCCCTCCCTATCTCTGTAACCTCCTCCAGCCCCTACACCCCTCCCTATCTCTGTAACCTCCTCCAGCCCCTACACCCCCTTCCTATATCTGTAACCTCCGCCAGCCCCTACACCCCTCCCTATCTCTGTAACCTCCTCCAGCCCCTACACCCCTCCCTATCTGTGTAACCTCCTCCAGCCCCTACACCCCTCCCTATCCCTGTAACCTCATCCAGCCCCTACACCCCTCCCTATCTCTGTAACCATCTCCAGCCCCTACATCCCTCACTATCTCTTTAACCTCCTCCAACCCTTACACCGCTCCCTATCTCTGTAACCTCCTCCAGCCCCTACACCCCTCCCTATCTCTGTAACCTTCTCCAGCCCCTACACCCCTCCCTATCCCTGTAACCTCCTCCAGCCCTTACACCCCTCCCTATTGTGTAACCTCCTCCAGCCCCTACACCCCTCCCTATCTCTGTAACCTCATCCAGCCCCTACACCCCTCCCTATCTCTGTAACCTCCTCCAGCCCCTACACCACCTCCCTATCTCAGTAACCTCCTCCAGCCCCTACACCCCTCCCTATCTCTGTAACCTCCTCCAGCCCCTACAACTCTCCCTATCTCTGTAACCGCCTCCAGCCCCTACACCCCACCCTATCTCTGTAACCTCCTCCAGCCCCTACACCCCCTCCCTATCTCTGTAACCTCCTCCAGCCCCTATACCCCTCCCTATTGTGTAACCTCCTCCAGCCCCTACACCCCTCCCTATCCCTGTAACCTCATCCAGCCCCTACACCCCTCCCTATCTCTGTAACCTCCTCCAGCCCCTACACCCCTCCCTATCTCTGTAACCTCCTCCTACCCCTACACCCCCTCCCTATCTCTGTAACCTCCTCCAGCCCCTACATCCCTCACTATCTCTTTAACCTCCTCCAACCCTTACACCCCTCCCTATCTCTGTAACCTCCTCCAGCCCCTACACCCCTCCATATCTCTGTAACCTCCTCCAGCCCCTACACCCCTCCCTATCTCTGTAACCTCCGCCAGCCCCTACACCCCTCCCTATCTCTGTAACCTCCTCCAGCCCCTACAACCCTCCCTATCCCTGTAACCTCATCCAGACCCTACACCCCTCCCTATCTCTGTAACCTTCTCCAGCCCCTACATCCCTCCCTATCTCTGTAACCTCCTCCAGCCCCTCCACCCCTCCCTGTCCCTCTAACCTCCTCCAGCCCTTGCACCCCCTCCCTATCTCTGTTGCCTCCTCCAGCCCCTACACCCCCTCCCTATCTCTGTAACCTTTTCCAGCCCCTACACCCCTCCCTATCTGTGTAACCTCCTCCAGCCCCTACACCCCTCCCTATCCCTGTAACCTCATCCAGCCCCTACACCCCTCCCTATCTCTGTAACCTCCTCCAGCCCCTACACCAACTCCCTATCTCTGTAACCTCCTCCAGCCCGTACACCCCTCCCTATCTCTGTAACCTCCTCCAGCCCCTACACCCCTCCCTATCTCTGTAACCTCCTCCAGCCCCTACACCCCTCCCTATCTCTGTAACCTCCTCCAGCCCCTACACCCCCTCCCTATCTCTGTAACCTCCTCCACCCCCTACACCCCTCCCTATTGTGTAACCTCCTCCAGCCCCTACACCCCTCCCTATCTCTGTAACCTCCTCCTACCCCTACACCCCCTCCCTATCTCTGTAACCTCCTCCAGCCCCTACATCCCTCACTATCTCTGTAACCTCCTCCAGCCCCTACACCCCCTTCCTATCTCTGTAACCTCCGCCAGCCCCTACACCCCTCCCTATCTGTGTAACCTCCTCCAGCCCCTACACCCCTCCCTATCCCTGTAACCTCATCCAGCCCCTACACCCCTCCCTATCTCTGTAACCTTCTCCAGCCCCTACATCCCTCACTATCTCTTTAACCTCCTCCAACCCTTACACCGCTCCCTATCTCTGTAACCTCCTCCAGCCCCTACACCCCTCCCTATCTCTGTAACCTCCTCCAGCCCCTACACCCCTCCCTATCTCTGTAACCTCCTCCAGCCCCTACACCCCTCCCTATCTCTGTAACCTCCTCCAGCCCCTACACCCCTCCCTATCTCTGTAACCTCCTCCAGCCCCTACACCCCCTCCCTATCTCTGTAACCTTTTCCAGCCCCTATACCCCTCCCTATCTGTGTAACCTCCTCCAGCCCCTACACCCCTCCCTATCCCTGTAACCTCATCCAGCCCCTACAACCCTCCCTATCTCTGTAACCTTCTCCAGCCCCTACATCCCTCACTATCTCTGTAACATCCTCCAGCCCCTACACCCCTCCCTATCTGTGTTACCTCCTCCAGCCACTACACCCCTCCCTATCCCTGTAACCTCATCCAGCCCCTACACCCCTCCCTATCTCTGTAACCTCCTCCAGCCCCTACACCCCCTCCCTATCTCTGTAACCTCCACCAGCACCTACACCCCTCCCTATCTCTGTAACCTCCTCCAGCCCCTACACCCCTCCCTATCTCTGTAACCTCCTCCAGCCCCTACACCCCCTCCCTATCTCTGTAACCTCCTCCAGCCCCTACACCCCTCCCTATCTCTGTAACCTCCTCCAGCCCCTACACCCCCTCCCAATCTGTGTAACCTCCTCCAGCCCCTACACCCCTCCCTATGTCTGTAACCTCCTCCAGCCCCTACACCCCTCCCTATCTGTGTAACCTCCTCCAGCCCCTACACCCCTCCCTATCTCTGTAACCTCCTCCAGCCCCTACACCCCTCCCTATCTCTGTAACCTCCTCCAGCCCCTACATCCCTCCCTATCTCTGTAACCTCCTCCAGCCCCTACACCCCTCCCTATCCCTGTAACCTCATCCAGCCCCTACACCCCTCCCTATATCTGTAACCTCCTCCAGCCCCTACACCCCTCCCTATCCCTGTAACCTCCTCCAGCCCTTGCACCCCCCCCCCTATCTCTGTTGCCTCCTCCAGCCCCTACACCCCCTCCCTATCTCTGTAACCTTTTCCAGCCCCTACACCCCTCCCTATCCCTGTAACCTCATCCAGCCCCTACACCCCTCCCTATCTCTGTAACCTCCTCCAGCCCCTACACCCCTCCCTATCTCTGTAACCTCCTCCAGCCCCTACACCCCTCCCTATCTCTGTAACCTCCTCCAGCCCCTACACCCCTCCCTATCTCTGTAACCTCCTCCAGCCCCTACACCCCTCCCTATCTCTGTAACCTCCTCCAGCCCCTACACCCCCTCCCTATCTCTGTAACCTCCTCCAGCCCCTACACCCCTCCCTATTGTGTAACCTCCTCCAGCCCCTACACCCCTCCCTATCTCTGTAACCTCCTCCAGCCCCAACACCCCTCCCTATCTCTGTAACCTCGTCCTACCCCTACACCCCCTCCCTATCTCTGTAACCTCCTCCAGCCCCTACATCCCTCACTATCTCTTTAACCTCCTCCAACCCTTACACCCCTCCCTATCTCTGTAACCTCCTCCAGCCCCTACACCCCTCCCTATCTCTGTAACCTCCTCCAGCCCCTACACCCCTCCCTATCTATGTAACCTCCTCCAGCCCCAACACCCCCTCCCTATCTCTGTAACCTTCTCCAGCCCTTACACCCCTCCCTATTGTGTAACCTCCTCCAGCCCCTACACCCCTCCCTATCCCTGTAACCTCCTCCAGCCCTTACACCCCTCCCTATTGTGTAAACTCCTCCAGCCCCTACACCCCTCCCTATCTCTGTAACCTCCTCCAGCCCCTACACCCCTCCCTATCTCTGTAACCTTCTCCAGCCCTTACACCCCTCCCTATTGTGTAACCTCCTCCAGCCCCTACACCCCTCCCTATCCCTGTAACCTCCTCCAGCCCTTACACCCCTCCCTATTGTGTAACTTCCTCCAGCCCCTACACCCCTCCCTATCTCTGTAACCTCCTCCAGCCCCTACACCACCTCCCTATCTCAGTAACCTCCTCCAGCCCCTACACCCCTCCCTATCTCTGTAACCTCCTCCAGCCCCTACACCCCTCCCTATCTCTGTAACCGCCTCCAGCCCCTACACCCCTCCCTATCTCTGTAACCTCCTCCAGCCCCTACACCCCCTCCCTATCTCTGTAACCTCCTCCAGCCCCTACACCCCTCCCTATTGTGTAACCTCCTCCAGCCCCTACACCCCTCCCTATCCCTGTAACCTCATCCAGCCCCTACACCCCTCCCTATCTCTGTAACCACCTCCAACCCCTACACCCCTCCCTATCTCTGTAACCTCCTCCTACCCCTACACCCCATCCCTATCTCTGTAACCTCCTCCAGCCCCTACATCCCTCACTATCTCTTTAACCTCCTCCAACCCTTACACCCCTCCCTATCTCTGTAACCTCCTCCAGCCCCTACACCCCTCCCTATCTCTGTAACCTCCTCCAGCCCCTACACCCCTCCCTATCTCTGTAACCTCCTCCAGCCCCTACACCCCTCCCTATCTCTGTAACCTCCTCCAGCCCCTCCACCCCTCCCTATCCCTGTAACCTCCTCCAGCCCATGCACCCCCCCCCTATCTCTGTTGCCTCCTCCAGCCCCTACACCCCCTCCCTATCTCTGTAACCTTTTCCAGCCCCTACACCCCTCCCTATCTCTGTAACCTCCTCCAGCCCCTACACCCATCCCTATCCCTGTAACCTCATCCAGCCCCTACACCCCTCCCTATCTCTGTAACCTCCTATAGCCCCTACACCACCTCCCTCTCTCTGTAACCTCCTCCAGCCCCTACACCCCTCCCTATCTCTGTAACCTCCTCCAGCCCCTACACCCCTCCCTATCTCTGTAACCTCCTCCAGCCCCTACACCCCTCCCTATCTCTGTAACCTCCTCCAGCCCCTACACCCCCTCCCTATCTCTGTAACCTCCTCCACCCCCTACACCCCTCCCTATTGTGTAACCTCCTCCAGCCCCTACACCCCTCCCTATCTCTGTAACCTCCTCCAGCCCCTACACCCCTCCCTATCCCTGTAACCTCCTCCAGTCCCTACACCCCTCCCTATCCCTGTAACCTCCTCCAGCCCCTACACCCCTCCCTATCTCTGTAACCTCCTCCAGCCCCTACACCCCTCCCTATCTCTGTAACCTCCTCCAGCCCCTACACCCCTCCCTATCTCTGTAACCTCGTCCAGCCCCTACACCCCTCCCTATCTCTGTAACCTCCTCCAGCCCCTACACCCCTCCCTATCTCTGTAACCTCCTCCAGCCCCTACACCCCTCCCTATCTCTGTAACCTTTTCCAGCCCCTACACCCCTCCCTATCTGTGTAACCTCCTCCAGCCCCTACACCCCTCCCTATCCCTGTAACCTCATCCAGCCCCTACACCCCTCCCTATCTCTGTAACCTTCTCCAGCCCCTACATCCCTCACTATCTCTTTAACCTCCTCCAACCCTTACACCGCTCCCTATCTCTGTAACCTCCTCCAGCCCCTACACCCCTCCCTATCTCTGTAACCTCCTCCAGCCCCTACACCCCTCCCTATCTCTGTAACCTCCTCCAGCCCCTACACCCCTCCCTATCTCTGTAACCTCCTCCAGCCCCTACACCCCTCCCTATCTCTGTAACCTCCTCCAGCCCCTACACCCCCTCCCTATCTCTGTAACCTTTTCCAGCCCCTACACCCCTCCCTATCTGTGTAACCTCCTCCAGCCCCTACACCACCTCCCTATCTCTGTAACCTCCTCCAGCCCCTACACCCCTCCCTATCTCTGTAACCTCCTCTAGCCCCTACACCCCTCCCTATCTCTGTAACCTCCTCCAGCCCCTCCACCCCTCCCTATCTCTGTAACCTCCTCCAGCCCCTACACCCCTCCCTATCTCTGTAACCTCCTCCAGCCCCTACACCCCTCCCGAACTCTGTAACCTCCTCCAGCCCCTACACCCCTCCCTATTGGGTAACCTACTCCAGCCCCTACACCCCTCCCTATCTCTGTAACCTCCTCCAGCCCCTACACCCCTCCCTATCTCTGTAACCTCCTCCAGCCCCTACACCCCTCCCTATCTCTGTAACCTCCTCCAGCCCCTACACCACTCCTTATCTCTGTAACCTCCTCCAGCCCCTACACCCCTCCCTATCTCTGTAACCTCCTCCAGCCCCTACACCCCTCCCTATCTCTGTAACCTCCTCCAGCCCCTACACCCCTCCCGAACTCTGTAACCTCCTCCAGCCCCTACACCCCTCCCTATTGTGTAACCTCCTCCAGCCCCTACACCCCTCCCTATCTCTGTAACCTCCTCCAACCCCTACACCCCTCCCTATTGTGTAACCTCCTCCAGCCCCTACACCCCTCCCTATCTCTGTAACCTCCTCCAGCTCCTACACCCCTCCCTATCTGTGTAACCTCCTCCAGCCCCTACACCCCTCCCTATCCCTGTAACCTCATCCAGCCCCTACACCCCTCCCTATCTCCGTAACCTTCTCCAGCCCCTACATCCCTCACTATCTCTTTAACCTCCTCCAACCCTTACACCGCTCCCTATCTCTGTAACCTCATCCAGACCCTACACCCCTCCCTATCTCTGTAACCTCCTCCAGCCCCTACACCCCTCCCTATCTCTGTAACCTCCTCCAACCCTTACACCGCTCCCTATCTCTGTAACCTCCTCCAGCCCCTACACCCCTCCCTATCTCTGTAACCTCCTCCAGCCCCTACACCCCCTCTCTATCTCTGTAACCTTTTCCAGCCCCTACACCCCTCCCTATCTGTGTAACCTCCTCCAGCCCCTACACCACCTCCCTATCTCTGTAACCTCCTCCAGCCCCTACACCCCTCCCTATCTCTGTAACCTCCTCCAGCCCCTACACCCCTCCCTATCTCTGTAACCTCCTCCAGCCCCTACACCCCTCCCTATCTCTGTAACCTCCTCCAGCCCCTACACCCCTCCCTATCTCTGTAACCTCCTCCAGCCCCTACACCCCACCCGAACTCTGTAACCTCCTCCAGCCCCTACACCCCTCCCTATTGTGTAACCTCCTCCAGCCCCTACACCCCTCCCTATCTCTGTAACCTCCTCCAGCCCCTACACCCCTCCCTATCTCTGTAACCTCCTCCAGCCCCTGCACCCCTCCCTATCTCTGTAACCTCCTCCAGCCCCTACACCACTCCTTATCTCTGTAACCTCCTCCAGCCCCTACACCCCTCCCTATCTCTGTAACCTCCTCCAGCCCCTACACCCCTCCCTATCTCTGTAACCTCCTCCAGCCCCTACACCCCTCCCGAACTCTGTAACCTCCTCCAGCCCCTACACCCCTCCCTATTGTGTAACCTCCTCCAGCCCCTACACCCCTCCCTATCTCTGTAACCTCCTCCAACCCCTACACCCCTCCCTATCTCTGTAACCTCCTCCAGCCCCTACACCCCTCCCTATTGTGTAACCTCCTCCAGCCCCTACACCCCTCCCTATCTCTGTAACCTCCTCCAGCTCCTACACCCCTCCCTATCTGTGTAACCTCCTCCAGCCCCTACACCCCTCCCTATCCCTGTAACCTCATCCAGCCCCTACACCACTCCCTATCTCTGTAACCTTCTCCAGCCCCTACATCCCTCACTATCTCTTTAACCTCCTCCAACCCTTACACCGCTCCCTATCTCTGTAACCTCCTCCAGCCCCTACACCCCTCCCTATCTCTGTAACCTCCTCCAGCCCCTACACCCCTCCCTATCTCTGTAACCTCCTCCAGCCCCTACACCCCTCCCTATCTCTGTAACCTACTCCAGCCCCTACACCCCTCCCTATCTCTGTAACCTCCTCCAGCCCCTACACCCCCTCCCTATCTCTGTAACCTTTTCCAGCCCCTACACCCCTCCCTATCTGTGTAACCTCCTCCAGCCCCTACACCACCTCCCTATCTCTGTAACCTCCTCCAGCCCCTACACCCCTCCCTATCTCTGTAACCTCCTCCAGCCCCTACACCCCTCCCTATCTCTGTAACCTCCTCCAGCCCCTACACCCCTCCCTATCTCTGTAACCTCCTCCAGCCCCTACACCCCTCCCTATCTCTGTAACCTCCTCCAGCCCCTACACCCCTCCCGAACTCTGTAACCTCCTCCAGCCCCTACACCCCTCCCTATTGTGTAACCTCCTCCAGCCCCTACACCCCTCCCTATCTCTGTAACCTCCTCCAGCCCCTACACCCCTCCCTATCTCTGTAACCTCCTCCAGCCCCTACACCCCTCCCTATCTCTGTAACCTCCTCCAGCCCCTATACCACTCCTTATCTCTGTAACCTCCTCCAGCCCCTACACCCCTCCCTATCTCTGTAACCTCCTCCAGCCCCTACACCCCTCCCTATCTCTGTAACCTCCTCCAGCCCCTACACCCCTCCCGAACTCTGTAACCTCCTCCAGCCCCTACACCCCTCCCTATTGTGTAACCTCCTCCAGCCCCTACACCCCTCCCTATCTCTGTAACCTCCTCCAGCCCCTACACCACTCCTTATCTCTGTAACCTCCTCCAGCCCCTACACCCCTCCCTATCTCTGTAACCTCCTCCAGCCCCTACACCCCTCCCTATCTCTGTAACCTCCTCCAGCCCCTCCACCCCTCCCTATCTCTGTAACCTCCTCCAGCCCCTACACCCCTCCCTATCTCTGTAACCTCCTCCAGCCCCTACACCCCTCCCTATCTCTGTAACCTCCTCCAGCCCCTACACCCCTCCCGAACTCTGTAACCTCCTCCAGCCCCTACACCCCTCCCTATTGTGTAACCTCCTCCAGCCCCTACACCCCTCCCTATCCCTGTAACCTCCTCCAGCCCCTACACCCCTCCTTATCTCTGTAACCTCCTCCAGCCCCTACACCCCTCCCTATCTCTGTAACCTCCTCCAGCCCCTACACCCCTCCCTATCTCTGTAACCTCCTCCAGCCCCTACACCCCTCCCGAACTCTGTAACCTCCTCCAGCCCCTACACCCCTCCCTATTGTGTAACCTCCTCCAGCCCCTACACCCCTCCCTATCTCTGTAACCTCCTCCAGCCCCTACACCCCTCCCTATCTCTGTAACCTCCTCCAGCCCCTACACCCCTCCCTATCTCTGTAACCTCCTCCAGCCCCTACACCCCTCCCTATCTCTGTAACCTCCTCCAGCCCCTACACCCCTCCCGAACTCTATAACCTCCTCCAGCCCCTACACCCCTCCCTATTGTGTAACCTCCTCCAGCCCCTACACCCCTCCCTATCCCTGTAACCTCCTCCAGCCCCTACACCCCTCCCTATCCCTGTAACCTCCTCCAGCCCCTACACCCCTCCCTATTGTGTAACCTCCTCCAGCCCCTACACCCCTCCCTATCTCTGTAACCTCCTCCAGCCCCTACACCTCTCCCTATCCCTGTAACCTCCTCCAGCCCCTACACCCCTCCCTATCCCTGTAACCTCCTCCAGCCCCTACACCCCTCCCTATCTCTGTAACCTCCTCCAGCCCCTACACCTCTCCCTATCCCTGTAACCTCCTCCAGCCCCTACACCCCTCCCTATCTCTGTAACCTCCTCCAGCCCCTACACCTCTCCCTATCCCTGTAACCTCCTCCAGCCCCTACACCCCTCCCTATCTCTGTAACCTCCTCCAGCCCCTACACCCCTCCCTATCTCTGTAACCTCCTCCAGCTCCTACACCCCTCCCTATCTGTGTAACCTCCTGCATTGTTGCCTCTGCATGATGTTTATCAAAGCGTTGGACTCTGTCTTCTCCTTTTCTAGCTGCCCTGGAGAAGATTAAGACGATCGCCAAATCAGCGAAAGGAGTTGGTGATCGCGTGCGGAAATTCTTTGTTTCGATGAAGAATTCAATCAGGCACATAGGTACAGCACAGTATGATCCCATCTTCACAGGCTGCTAGATAAAATGCGCAGCACATCCAGGACAGGTACAGCACGGGGTTAGATACAGAGTAAAGCTCCGTCTACACTGTCCCCATCAAACACTCCCAGGACAGGTGCAGCACGGGGTTAGATACAGAGTAAAGCTCCCTCTACACTGTCCCCATCAAACACTCCCAGGACAGGTACAGCACGGGGTTAAATACAGAGTAAAGCTCCCTCTACACTGTCCCCATCAAACACTCTCAGGACAGGTACAGCACGGGGTTAGATACAGAGTAAAGCTCCCTCTACACTGTCCCCATCAAACACTCCCAGGACAGGTACAGCACGGGGTTAGATACAGAGTAAAGCTCCCTCTACACTGTCCCCATCAAACACTCCCAGGACAGGTACAGCACGGGGTTAAATACAGAGTAAAGCTCCCTCTACACTGTCCCCATCAAACACTCTCAGGACAGGTACAGCACGGGGTTAGATACAGAGTAAAGCTCCCTCTACACTGTCCCCATCAAACACTCCCAGGACAGGTACAGCACGGGGTTAGATACAGAGTAAAGCTCCCTCTACACTGTCCCCATCAAACACTCCCAGGACAGGTACAACACGGGGTTAAATACAGAGTAAAGCTCCCTCTACACTGTCCCCGTCAAACACTCCCAGGACAGGTACAGCACGGGGTTAGATACAGAGTAAATCTCCCTCTACACGGTCCCCATCAAACACTCCCAGGACAGGTACAGCACGGGGTTAGATACAGAGTAAAGCTCCCTCTACACTGTCCCCATCAAACACTCCCAGGACAGGTACAGCACGGGGTTAAATACAGAGTAAAGCTCCCTCTACACTGTCCCCATCAAACACTCTCAGGACAGGTACAGCACGGGGTTAGATACAGAGTAAAGCTCCCTCTACACTGTCCCCATCAAACACTCCCAGGACAGGTACAGCACGGGGTTAGATACAGAGTAAAGCTCCCTCTACACTGTCCCCATCAAACACTCCCAGGACAGGTACAGCACGGGGTTAAATACAGAGTAAAGCTCCCTCTACACTGTCCCCATCAAACACTCTCAGGACAGGTACAGCACGGGGTTAGATACAGAGTAAAGCTCCCCCTACACTGTCCCCATCAAACACTCCCAGGACAGGTACAGCACGGGGTTAGATACAGAGTAAAGCTCCCTCTACACTGTCCCCATTAAACACTCCCAGGACAGGTACAGCACGGGGTTAAATACAGAGTAAAGCTCCCTCTACACTGTCCCCATCAAACACTCCCAGGACAGGTACAGCATGGGGTTAAATACAGAGTAAAGCTTCCTCTACACTGTCCCCATCAAACACTCCCAGGACAGGTACAGCACAGGGTTAGATACAGAGTAAATCTCCCTCTACACTGTCCCCATAAAACACTCCCAGGACAGGTACAGCGCGGGGGTAGATACAGAGTTAATCTCCCTCTACACCGTCCCCATCAAACACTCCCAGGACAGATACAGCACGGGGTTAGATACAGAGTAAAGCTCCCTCTACACTGTCCCCATCAAACACTCCCAGGACAGGTACAGCACGGGGTTAGATTCAGAGTAAAGCTCCCTCTACACTGTCCCCATCAAACACTCCCAGGACAGGTACAGCACGGGTTTAGATAGAGTAAAGCTCCCTCTACACTGTCCCCATCAAACACTCCCAGGACAGGTACAGCAGTGGGATAGATACAGAGTAAAGCTCCCACTACACTGTCCCCATCAAACATACTCAGGATAGGTACAGCAGTGGGATAGATACAGAGTAAAGCTCCCACTACACTGTCCCCATCAAACACTCCCAGGACAGGTATAGCACGGAGTTAGATACAGAGTAAAGCTCCGTCTACACTGTCCCCATCAAACACTCCCAGGACAGGCACAGCATGGGGTTAGATACAAAGTAAAGCTCCTACTACATTGTCCCCATCAAACACTCCCAGGACAGATACAGCACGGGGTTAGATACAGAGTAAAGCTCCCTCTAAGCTGTCCCCATCAGCAGTGCTTTGGAAGTTTTTAGGTTTGGAAGGTGCTGTCGAAGGATCCTTGGTGAATTCCTGCAGTGCATCTTGTTGATGGTACACACGCTGCTGCTACTGTGCGTCGGTGGTGGAGGGAGTGAATGTTTGTGGATGGGGTGCCGATCAAGCGGGGCTGCTTTGTCCTGGATGGTGTCGAGCTTCTTGAGTGTTGTGGGAGCTGCACTCATCCAGGCAAGTGGGGAGTATCCCATCCCACTCCTGACTTGTGCCTTGTAGATGGTTTTTTTTTTGGTCATTAACGGGATGCAGTGTGCTGGCTACCACAATTGCCCCTTCTCAGAGTAATATTTTAAGGGTCAACCACATTGCTGTGGGCCCAGAGTCACAAGTTGGCCATTAGTGAAGCTGATTGGTCTTTCTGACCACTGGCAGGTGAATTTTTAATGTTGATTTCAAATCTGCTGTGGGAGGTTTCCAACCCAGCTCCCAGAGCCTTACGCTGGGTCTCTGGATTACCAGACCAGTGACAGTAACACTGTGCCACCGCTCCCCAGTGTGAACTGCTTTGTTCAGCATTCCCAGCCCCTGGCCTGCTCCTTTAACCGCAGTGCTTGTGTGGCTGGTCCAGTCCAGTCCTGTTTCCGATGCTGTTTCTGGGATGGAGCGGTAGATTGGGAGACTGCGCCCTCCTCTGGATCCGCTCTATCACTGATCTGAGCCAAGATATTTGATTGAGTACATCCATGTGACTCTCAAAAGTGTGAAGTGATTGATCCTGAGAGGAAGAATGGGAGGAGACAACATAAAATAAAGTGTACCATCCTCGAAGGGGTCCAGAACGAGAGGGGCCTGTGGGTAATTGTGCGTCAATGACTGAATGTGGAAGGACAGATGAGGAGTGCAGTTCAGATGGTTTTGTGGGATTCTAATCTTTATGAACAGGGGTATCCAGTACAAAAGCAAGGATTTTATGGTGAACCTTTATAAAACACTGGTATGGCTTCAGCTGGAGTATTGTGTCTAATTCTGGGCATTGTACTTTATGTAGGATGTGGAGGCATTGGAGAGTGTGCAGAAAAGATTCACGGGAATGGTTTCAGAGATGAGGAGATTCAGCTATGAAGATAGATTGGAGAAGTTGGGACTGTTTTCCTCGGAGAAGAGGAGACTGAGAGGAAATTTGATAGGGGTGTTCAGAATCACGAGGGGTCTGGACAGAGTCGATGGGGAGAAACAGTTCCCATTGGGGGGAAGGATCGAGAAGCACAGGGACTCAGATTTAAGGTGATTGGAGAAAGAAGCGATGGAGACACGAGGAGAAACTTTTTCACGCAGCGAGTGGTGAGGGTCTGGAACGCGCTGCCCGAGAGTGTGGGGGAGGCAAGGTCAATCGGGGCTTTCGAAAGGGAATTGGATCATTATCTGAGGAGAGAACTGTTTACGAGGTTACAGGGAAATAACAGGGGAGTGGGGCTAGATGAGTTTCCCCTTCAGGGGGCCAGCACAGACATGATGGGCCAAATGGCCTCCATCTGTGCTGTAACCCTTCTGTGCTTTTATATAGTGCCTCCCGGCATACTTAGAAAGGTGAGGAGGAGTGACACAATGTCATGCAATGAGGTTGCACCTCAATAGTATACCATCTGTCAGAAAAACATGCCTTTTCCATTGTAAGTTCCTATGTCTTCAGTTATTATGGGAAAATACTATGTAAACACGTCACGGTGTAATTACATCTGCCCCACCCGTGGAGGCGCTGCAGATCCAGCACCCAATGCAGCAGGTGAAGGTGGCCTCCCACGTTTAGATGTGCAGTTTTTATCGGAAATGAGGATTTGAATAACTCTTGGCTTCTTTCCTTGAATTACTCAGTGAGGATACTGCAGAACCTGACGCGATGGATGTCCAATATCGGCATCATGTGTAACAAGGAGATGGGTGAACCTTACAAGAAGTGCATCAAGGTCTTTGACGACGCCATCAACCACTGCCTGTCGCTGCTCAGCATTTTCGGCTTCCTCTGCTACATTGTCAACATCGTCAAGCCCCTGTGCGGGCTAGCAACAGGTCAGAGCCGGGCAATCCTTGGCGGGGTTGTCAACCAATGGCAACAGGGCAGGGGCAGGGGTCAGACTGGCAACTTGGTTCACCTGCCGCCGATGCCCAACACGAGAAATGGACTTGTGCCCAAACCTAGGAAGTGGTGACCTAACTGGATATACGGCAGAGAAACTAGGCCACTCGGCCCAACCACTCCATGCTGGTGTTAATACTCCTCTCGAGCCTCCTCCCATCTTTCCTCATCAGCGTAACCCTCAATTCCCGTCTCCCTCACATCCTTGTCTAGTTTCCCCTCAAATGCGTCGACACTATTCACCTCGGCCGCCCCCTGTGGGTGCGAGTCCCACACTCTTCCCCACTCTCTGGGTAAAGACGTTTCTCCCGGATTCCCCATTGGCTTTCTTGGGGACTCTCTTATATTGACGGCCTCTAGTTCTGGCCTCTCCCCACAAGAGGAAACATCCTCTCTGCATCCACTCGATCAAAACCTTCCACCGTTTTGAATGCCTTGATTAGATCACCCAATCAGTGTCCTTTTATCAATAGAGAGGAGAGCCCCAGACTGTCAATCCTCTCCTGATATGTGAACCCACCCAGTTCTGGGATCATCCTTGTCATTCTTCTCCGCACCCCTTACCCCCTCCAGTGTCTCGATGTCCTTTTTGTAATCTGGCGACCAGGACTGCACGCAGTGTGGTATAACTGCGGTTCGATACTGGTTTAGAGGTCATTAAAATTCTGAAAGGGTTTTGATAGGGTGGGAAAGAGCTGTTGCCATTTATAAGAAGCTGGAACGAGGGGACCATCGATATCAGACAGTCACTGGGGAATTCAGGAGAAACTCCTTTACCCAGAGAGTGGGGAGAATGTGGGACTCGCTCCCGCGGGGAGCGGGGAGAATGTGGGACTCGCTCCCGCGGGGAGTGGGGAGAATGTGGGACTCGCTCCCACGGGGAGTGGGGAGAATGTGGGACTCGCTCCCACGGGGAGTGGGGAGAATGTGGGACTCGCTCCCGCGGGGAGCGGGGAGAATGTGGGACTCGCTCCCACGGGGAGTGGTCGAGGTGAATCGCAGAGATGAGACTGGATAAGCCCACGGGGGAGGGGATAAAGGACGGAATGGCATCTTTCAGCCAATGAAGTACTCTTTGAAGAGTGGATGCAGCCAATTTTTGTACAGCAAGCTCCCACTAACAGCAATGGAGATTATCAGCTGGTTTTCAATGTTGGTTGAGGGGTATATATTGGCCAGGGCAATAAAATTGGGGCAGGACAATGGAAGGATCTTCTGGTGGGGTGAGATGAATGGTGGGGGGGGGGGGGGGAGGGGCATGTGGGGCATGAGTACCAGCATGGAGCAGAGGGGCTGAAAGGCCTTTTTTCTGCACCTTTAAGATTCCATGTCATTCCCAGTTAATCCTGAGGTCCTGAAGTGCCCTAAACCACCAGATTCTTTTGGAAGAGGTGACTCAGTGAACTGAAAGGTGGGGTCACAGGAAGGGCAGAGGGTGAAAGTTAAATGTTATTGGTGGAGGGAGAGGGGGGAGTGCATGGAGGGTATTGGAGGAGGGACATTAGCTACCAGAAGAGGAATTGTGGGATACAGGCAAAATGATCGTAGCACAGGGGGATTGGATTCAGGGTGAGGGTGGCGGGTGGGGGTGGGATGGGGTGGATAAGAACTAGAAAAGAGTAAAAACTGGGAAAGGGGAGCACTGTCTGAATTGTTTTCCCCTCCTGGGAGCTGAGGGGTGGTGCGAAGGGGCTGGAGGGAGGGTGGAGAGAGAGGGAGACTGTCGAGGCCCCTTCCTTGCCTTTATGTGCCATGTCTTCCCCACAGTCATCCAATGGTTCTGCCTGATCCCGACATACATCAAGGACCAGTTGAACAAACACGTGGGAGAACGTGAGTACCGTTTAACTTGACCCTCTTGCCTCTGTCCTTCCTGAGGGGTTGCCTCACACTGAGGCAGCCTTCCACATGCTGCTCACGGGTATCCAGGACTGCGCACCCATCCCTCTGGATAAAACACAGGGGCTGCATTTCTCCAGAGCCTTTCACTCCCTCAGGATGCCCCACAGGTCTTCACCGCCAATGAAAAGCCTTGGAAGTGTGTCACTCACAGCAGCCAATTTGTGCACAGAAAGCTCCCTCAAAGATCAATCTGTTTCCCCTTCCCTCCCCCTTTTCAACAACACGAACCCCATCAGATTTTAAAATCTCTCCAGCGGTGAAGATTTGACTCGAAACATTAACCCTGTTTCTCCCTCCGCAGATGCCGCCAGACCAGCTGAGTTTGTCCGACATTTCCTGACTGACATCCTGACCAACCTGCTTTTTCAGAATGATGTTGGTTGAGGGGTGTATATTGGCTCCAGGACACCTCAGGGGAACTGTCACAATGCCCAGGCCCAAACCCCAAACCTTCCCGCTCTCCGACACAGCTGTGGAGTCTTTTACAACCACCCGACAGGGAAGATGGGGACTCAGTACTGACCCTCCGACGGTGCGGCGCTCCCTCAATACTGACCCTCAGACAGTGTGGCACTCCCTCAGTACTGACTCTCCGACAGTGCGGCACTCCCTCAGTACTGACCCTCCAACAGTGCGGCGCTCCCTCAGTACTGACCCTCCGACAGTGCGGCGCTCCCTCAGTACTGACCCTCCGACAGTGCGGCACTCCCTCAGTACTGACCCTCCGACAGTGCGGCGCTCCCTCAGTACTGACCCTCCGACAGTGCGGCGCTCCCTCAGTACTGACCCTCCGACAGTGCGGCGCTCCCTCAGTACTGACCCTCCGACAGTGCGGCACTCCCTCAGTACTGACCCTCCGACAGTGCGGCACTCCCTCAGTACTGACCCTCCGACAGTGCGGCACTCCCTCAGTACTGACCCTCCGACAGTGCGGCACTCCCTCAGCACTGACCCTCCGACAGTGCGGCCCTCCCTCAGTACTGACCCTCCGACAGTGCAGCACTCCCTCAGCACTGACCCTCCGACAGTGCGGCACTCCCTCAGCACTGACCCTCCGACAGTGCGGCACTCCCTCAGTACTGACCCTCCGACAGTGCGGCGCTCCCTCAGCACTGACCCTCCGACAGTGCAGCGCTCCCTCAGCACTGACCCTCCGACAGTGCGGCCCTCCCTCAGTACTGACCCTCCGACAGTGCAGCACTCCTGGTGTGTTGGCATGGATTATGTACTCAAGTCTCTGGTGGGGGGCGGGTCTTGAACCCTTGACCTTTGGACTCAGGTGTGAGAGGCGTGGGTGTGTGAGCCACTCAGACACTGTTGACCCTGGGGCTGAAGGTGATGGAATTAAACTTGCCCGTTCCAGAATCCCGGTGAGCAATCATTGAAAAAAAACGCTTCGGACCCCTCACCCCGCGGATTAGCATTCTCAAGTCTGAAAACCCACTCTCACCCTCCTCTGCACTGTCCGTGTCTCTCGCAGCCATTTCGGAAGCACTGGAGAAAGTGGCAAAGGAATTTGAGTTCAATATTTCGATCGAGCACCACTTGCATGTCCATGCCAATCAGTCCAAGAGCTTTTCGCACGTGGCACTGGACATCATGGAGGAGATCAGGCAACGCGTGGGAGGAATCTATGAGGGAATCGGGCTCTTTGGCTATAGCTCCACCCTGATGATGCTCTACCTGTACATCCAGTGAGTGCGAATTGTAGGATGTATTGGCTGTGGTGAGGTTACAGCACAGGTTCAGCAGAATGATGACCAAGAATGTAGAGCAGAGAAAGGGTCTCTGCTCACTACTGCAGTTGACACGTTGTTTTAATTCATTCACGGGATGTGGGCGTCGCTGGCTGGGCCCAGCATTTATTGCCCATCTGTAACTCCCCCTTGAGAAGGTGGTGGGTGAGCTGCCTTCTTGAGCCGCTGCAGTCCCTGTGGTGTAGGTACACCCACCGTGCTGTTAGGGAGGGAGTTCCAGGATTTGGACCCAGCGACTGTGAAGGAACGGCCGGGATATTTCCGAAGTCAGGATGGTGAGGGGCTCAGAGGGGAACTTACAGGTGGTGGTGTCCCCCATGTGTCTGCTGCCCTTGTCCTTCTAGATGGTAGTGGTTGTGGGTTTGGAAGGTGCTGACTAAGGAGCTTTGCTGTACCCACCCTGGGAGTGTTTGATGGGGACAGTGTAGAGGGAGCTTTACTCTGTATCTAACCCCGTGCTGTACCTGTCCTGGGAATTTTGATGGGGACAGTGTAGAGGGAGGTTTACTCTGTATCTAACCCCGTGCAGTACCTGTCCTGGGAGTGTTTGATGGGGACAGTGTAGAGGGAGCTTTACTCTGTATCTAACCCCGTGCAGTACCTGTCCTGGGAGTGTTTGATGGGGACAGTGTAGAGGGAGCTTTACTCTGTATCTAACCCCGTGCAGTACCTGTCCTGGGAGTGTTTGATGGGGATGGTGTAGAGGGAGATTTACTCTGTATCTAACACCGTGCTGTACCTGTCCTGGGAGTGTTTGATGGGGACGGTGTAGAGGGAGCTTTACTCTGTATCTAACCCCGTGCTGTACCTGTCCTGGGAGTGTTTCATGGAGACAGTGTAGAGGGAGCTTTACTCTGTATCTAACCCTGTGCTGTACCTGTCCTGGGAGTGTTTGATGGGGACAGTGTAGAGGGAGCTTTACTCTGTATCTAACCCCTTGCAGTACCTGTCCTGGGAGTATTTGATGGGGACAGTGTAGAGGGAGCTTTACTCTGTATCTAACCCCGTGCAGTACCTGTCCTGGGAGTGTTTGATGGGGACAGTGTAGAGGGAGCTTTACTCTGTATCTAACCCCATGCAGTACCTGTCCTGGGAGTGTTTGATGGGGACAGTGTAGAGGGAGGTTTACTCTGTATCTAACCCCTTGCTGTACCTGCCCTGGGAGTGTTTGATGGGGACAGTGCAGAGGGAGCTTTACTCTGTATCTAACCCCGTGCTGTACCTGTCCTGGGAGTGTTTGATGGGGACGGTGTAGAGGGAGCTTTACTCTGTATCTAACCCCGTGCAGTACCTGTCCTGGGAGTGTTTGATGGGGACAGTGTAGAGGGAGCTTTACTCTGTATCTAACCCCGTGCTGTCCCTGTCCTGGGAGTGTTTGATGGAGACAGTATAGAGGGAACTTTACTCTGTATCTAACCCCGTGCTGTACCTGCCCTGGGAGTGTTTGATGGGGACAGTGTAGAGGGAGCTTTACTCTGTCTCTAACCCCATGCTGTACCTGCCCTGGGAGTGTTTGATGGGGACGGTGTAGAGGGAGCTTTACTCTGTATCTAACCCCGTGCTGTACCTGTCCTGGGAGTGTTTGATGGGGACGGTGTAGAGGGAGCTTTACTCTGTATCTAACCCCGTGCTGTACCTGTCCTGGGAGTGTTTGATGGGGACAGTGTAGAGGGAGCTTTACTCTGTATCTAACCCCGTGCTGTACCTGTCCTGGGAGTGTTTGATGGGTGCTGTGGAAGTCTGAATTTGAAGTCTCTCTAACATCACTGATTTCGATCTCTCAGAGCTTTGCTGTATCGTAAAAACTACCTGTTCCGAGATGATTATGACAACTGTTACATCACCAACCAGTTCCTGGAAATCGATGTGATGAGAGCCAAATCCGGGCGGAGCACCATCCTGCCGCTGAGATTCCGCGAGGCTTGCAAATACATCCGTCCCTGTGAGTCCCACCACATGTATCAGCCCATCCGTCAGTGTGAATCTCCGTGACAAGCAGAGCTGGTTAAATGGGGATTCCCACACATAAAGCAGTCAGCAGACCCCCCCAGGCTCTCACTGGTGTTTAATCTGACATTCTCACTCCCTTCCCAAATCCCTTTATCCCACTCGGCCCTCCTACCTGCCAAAGCCTCACCTCAACCCATTCTGAACTGTTGACACTACCCCCTCATCCATTCAGCACCCGCGCCACTCTCCGCATGACTAAGCTTGCTCCCCTCCCCTGCCACTTGCCTAGTGGGCTGGATTCCAGGCCTCTCTCCGCTCTCCCCCAACTACCCCCACCCTGTGCCGGGCATATTTTCAGCGTGCCGGGGTAGGGTGCATGTAAAATAGTTCGGGTGGCCAACCCACCCCCTACCCACCTACCCCAGGGCCCAGTTCTCCACCATGCTTTGGGTGGGTAAGTTGCCCACCAAATGCCGG
This sequence comes from Cetorhinus maximus, assembly GCF_964194155.1. Taxonomy (NCBI): domain Eukaryota; kingdom Metazoa; phylum Chordata; class Chondrichthyes; order Lamniformes; family Cetorhinidae; genus Cetorhinus; species Cetorhinus maximus. Next base: position 217,357 of record NW_027596396.1, read on the forward strand.
ATGCCCGTAGTCCTATTGAGGCCTAAAGTTGCCCAATTCAGGTGCAAGTCAGGGCCTCAACCCGCCTGCTGGTCAATCGCAAGTGGGCAAAAGTGTCAGGCCTACTTTTTAAACTATGTTATTGACAAAGCTGGAAGGAACAGGGTGTCACAACATTCGGGGGGTACCCTGTGGGCAACTGGGACACCCATCGTCCCTCAAGATGGCACCCCCCCTGTCTTTTCTCCCTCCCTGTTTGGCCTACCAAAGCTTTGCCACCTTCCCCCATCTCCCTGAGCTTTCCAATCCCTTCCCTCATTAAACCTCTCCACCTCTCTGTCTCTCTCCTCCTTTAAAACCGACCTCTGTGACCGAGCTTTTGGCCGCCCGTCCCTGATATCTCCCCATGTGGCTCGGGGACCGACTCTGTTCAATAACTCTCCTGTGAAGTTCGAGACTTCAGATGTCAGGCCATGTTAAATGTGCTATCACAGTACAAGCTGGTGTTTTATCTGGGCATGTCCTGGAGGGTGAGGAGCTGGGAACTGCCGAGGAGCCGAGAGGTTTGGGGGTCGGAGGACAGAAGTCGCTGGAAGCTAGTGGACAGATGCCAACTTCTTCTGGAAAATGCTAATGGAATGTCATCCTTTGTCTCGACGGGGCTGGAATACAAAGTGGGGGGCTGGGAGTGATGTTACCGCTGTACAGAGCTCGAGTTCGATCCCATCGGGAGTAACTGGGTTCAGTTCTGGGTCCCCGGGCCTCAGGAAGGATATATTGGCCCTCGGAGAGGGGGTCAGTGCAGATTCACCAGAACGACCCCGGGGCTGAAAGGGTTAAATCCCGAGGACAGTTTCACACAGACTCGGCTTGTAATCCCTCGAGTGTGGAAGATTAAGGGGTGATGGAATCGAGGGGTTTAAGATGATTAAAGGATTCGAGGGGGTCGATGGAGAGAAACTGTTTCCTCTGGTGGGGGTGGGGAGTCCAGAACAAGGGGGCAGAAGCTTAAAATTGGAGCCAGGCCCGTTCAGGGGGGATGTCAGGAAGCACTTCACACACACACACAGGGGAGCGGGAATCTGGAACTCTCTCCCTCCCCTATAAACTGTCGAGTTACGGGATGTCAATCGATAATGTCAGAACAGAAGCAGATAGATTTCTGTGGGTCAGGGGATTAAGGGTTATGGAACCAAGGCGGGTAGATGGAGTTAAAATAAAGATTAGCAGTGATCTGACTGAATAGATGGAGTGGGTTGGAGGGGCTGAGTGGCATCTTCCTGTACTCTGACCTCTCCCATGGATCTCTCAATCCCGCAATACATTTCCGTGGAGAATTTGCTGTATTTTTGTCCACTTTGCTCAGGATGCAGGACTGTATTCCAATACACTCAGCTTCTATTATCCTCCCTTTTACTTCACAAATAATTCCCAATTATTTATCAGAACATCTCTCATTCTCCCTTCTAATTAATATGAAGTTTATCTCCTCCAAAATGTGTCCTCTTCTGTAAACACTGATGTGCAGCACTTGCTAAATGTAACCACCCATTTCCATTGGGTTTGTTCTAATTCACAGTCCTCTCCTCTCAGGGCTCCCATCTCAAATCTTCTTTTGTGAAGGATTGAGACCTCACACTGTTTGTTTTCATGAAACCTAAATTGATATGCTCATCACTGTTTCTAAATTCTTTAAAATTGAGCAAAGACCTTTCAAATGGCTGACACCGTGTATATCTATGGCCCCGGATCAAAAGAAGCCACTTGGCACTTTTGGAAAAACCCATACCTCATTATCTCTGAGGACCCACTAATGACCCTCTGTGGACTGTACAGCCCGACTCCAAAGAGAGCTGAACAAAGGCCATCTGCATTTGATAACCCAGGCTGCCCAGAAGGAGATGGATCACCTGCTAAGATGAAGGACCCACAACCTTCCTTTCAATTCCTAATGGCTGAGACATTTAACAGTTATTGGAATCCAGATGATGGATACGCATCCTTTATCAAAGATGGAGAAGAGCTGGGAGTCATGTAACATGGGCCTCTGGCTTGTGGAACAAGGAATATTGCCTTGCTGAACTGAAAAGCTCAGTCTGCTGTTTAACATTTGAGTAGCAGCCTCACAGATAAGGAGTTCTGCCCAGGTTGGATGCCTGGCTCCACCGACACTGCTTCTGCTGGAGGTCTGTACCATTGCTTACAAGACTGATTCATCTCTCTGTGCCTATCTCATCGTATGAAGTCAACACCACTGGAGAAGTGAATTCTACAGCATCGGTTTTTAACCCACTGATCTCAGTGAAGGAATAACTCATTGTACTTTGGTTCTGGATTCTGTAACCCACATGAAATAATAGTTAATTTCTCGGTGGTATCTGTACCGTAAAACATTATCTTCTCTATCCCTCTCTTCACTATCTGAGTATGGAGGCAATGTTCCGACCCTCCTTTTACATTTTGAATGTGTACGATAAATGAACCCATTTTAGTGCATTCTATCTCAAATTTGCTGTGGGGTTATTAATAGAAAATTGGATCCCAATTATATGCCACTGCTTATAAGGAGAGAAATAAATCATAACTAGGTATAGGTGGGAGCCCGGGAGAGATTGACAAAGATGTCATGGACACAGGACAAAGGATGTGTTAATGGTGGTGTTAAGTATTGAGAAGGTGATGATAGTAGTATAAAGTAGAATGTATTTATAGCAGAACAAGGGTAAGTGCCCTGTGAAAGCAAATCATAAAACAAGCGACAGATGGGCCTGTGGAAAGGGAGCTAGGGAAATAAATAACCAATAAAAAAAAACCAAATAAATGAATCATTGGATTCAAAAGGGGGTAAAGATAGAGGTGAGAGTTCACGGTTTGAAGTTGTTGAACTCAATGTTAAGTCCAGAAGGCTGTGAAGTGCCTAATAAGAAGGTGGGGTGCTGTTCCTCTAGTTTGCACTGAGCTTCACTGGGACATCACAGCAAGTCCAGCTCTTGCTCATCCTTGGCCTGCTGCAATGTTCCAGGGAAGCCCAACGCAAACTGGAGGAGCAGCCTCTCATCCCACAGGGCTGCCTGTCACTTGTTCTTATGTTGTGCTTTCACAGACTGCTGACTAACACATTCTGCTACCTTACCTATATTCCACTATCAGCACCTTCTTTAGTCTCTAACACTACCGTTAACACTCGCTTTGTCTTGTGTCCTTGACAGCTTTGTCAAATCTCTGCTTAGCTCCCGCCTATCCCTGACCTTCTATTTTGCTCCATCTGCTCCACCCCCCCCTTAAACAGGATCAAATCCATCACGTTTCTCTCCCTCCTCAGCTCGAAAGAAGAGTCACACGGACTCGAAACATTAACTCTGTTTCGCTCTCCACAGATGCTGCCAGACCTGCTGACTTTCTCCAGCATTTCCTGTTTTTATTGCATCAAAACACTCAAGTCTGTTGAGAACCAGCCCAATCCCTGTGTTTGAACAGTTGAACCCACGGGTTAACCAAGGTGGAGAGAACAGATCTGAGCTGGACCAGAGCCACTCATCCCTGTGATCAATGGGCCTGGCACTCACAGAGTAAGATGCTCTGCAGATACCCGTGAGCATCTTGACCATTACTCACCCTTTGAGTGCTAACCACCCAGTACAACCCCCAGAACCTTTGGAGGTCACTCAGTCAGGAGTTGGACAGACTGAGCCCTGAAACGAATGGCTTTGCTTAGGCCTGATCCCCAACAGATGAAAGTTCAGAACTCCAAGCCCAACGAGACTTCCAGTAAAGACAGATTTGAACATTCCCAGGTCACCCAATCGTTGCACATTCCCGGACCAGATATCGTCCTTGCTGATGCACTAACCCTGATTTAAACCTCTGGAAGAAAATGCAGCCGGGCACTGCCATTGGCTGTGTGTCTGACACACAGTGTGAATGAGATAGTGAACGTAAACTTCTTTATTTCCATGAGACTACAATTCAATTTTTGCTCTCAGGCCAGGTCCGACTGTGAGCAATTAAGACCTCACGCTATATATTTTTATGAAACATAAATGGATATCTCATCGATATTTCTAAAATTTTAAAAACTGAGCAAAGACGTCTAAATTGGCTGAAGCTGTGTCCACCTGTGACCCTGGAACAAAAGAAGCCACTTGGCAAATTTGGGAAATTCCGCGCCTCGTTATCTCTGAGGAGCCACTAATGCCCCCTGAACCCACCCAACCTCATGGACTGTATAGCCCAACTTCATAGAGAGCTGTACAAAGGCCACTTGTTTTTAATGACTCAGGCTGGCCAGAGGGAGATGGATAGTCTGCCAAGACGAAGACAACACAACCTTCCTTTCAATTCCTAGTGGCTGAGACATTTAACAGTCCTTGGAACCCCGATGATGGATACACATCCTTTGTCAAAGATGGTGGAGATGTGGGAGTCATGGGCCTGTGGTTTGTGGAACAAGGAATATTGCCCTGCTGAACTGAAAAGCTCAGTCTGCTGTTGAACATCCAACTAGCAGCCTCACAGGCAAGGAGATCTGCCCAGGTTGGATACCTGGCCCCATCTACACTGCTTCTGCTGGAAGTCTGTATCATGGTCTACAAGGCTGATTCATCTCTGCTTCCCTATCTCATCGTGTGAAGTCAGCACCATGGGAAAAGTGAATTCTACAGCATCGGCTTTCAACCCACTGATCTCCATGAAGGGATAACTCATTGGACTTTGATTCTGGCGCCCAAGTGAACCGATATTTATTTTCTTTGTGGTCTCTGTACTGTAAACCTTAGAACCATAGAATAGTTACTGTGCAGAAAGAGGCCATTCAGCCCATCCTATCTGCGCTGGCCAAAAAGAGAAAAAAGAAACTAGCTGCTCATTTTAATCCCACTCTCCAGCCCCTGGTCCATAGCCTTGCAGGCTACAGCACTTCAGATGCAGATCCAGGTACCGTTTAAATGAGTTGAGCATTTCAGCCTCACCAACCAACTTAGGCAGTGAATTCCAAATGCCCACCACCCTCTGGGTGAAAAAGGTTCTCCTCATGTCCCCTCTAATCCTTTTACCAATTCCCTTAAATCCTTGCCCCTTGGTAACTAACCCCTCAGCCAGGAGAAACAGGTCTTTCCTGTCTACCCTATCTAGGCCCCTCATAATTTTGTACACCTCAGTTAAGTCACCCCTCAGCCTCCTCTGTTCTAAGGAAAACAACCCCAGCCTATCCAATCCCTCCTCATAGCTGCAATTTTCAAGCCCTGGCAACATTCTTGTAAATCTCCTCTGTACCCTCACCAGGGCAATGATGTCCTTCCTGTAATGTGGTGACCAGAACTGGACACAAAATTCCAGCTGTGTCCTAACCAGCGTTTTATACAGTTCCAACATTACATCCCTGTTTTTATATTCAATACCTTGTCCAATAAAGGAAAGCATTCCATATGCTTTCTTGACCACCTTGTCCACCTGTCCTGCTGCCTTTAGGGACCTGTGGACATGCTTTCCAAGGTCACTCACTTCCTCAACCCCTCTCAATAACTTCCCATTTATTGAGTATTCCCTTGCTTTGTTTGCCCTCCCCAAATGCATCACCTCGCACTTTTCCCGATTGAATTCCAGCTGCCACTTCTCCGCCCATCCAGCCAAACCATTGATATCATTCTGGAGTCAACAGCTCCTCTTCATTGTCAACTACGCAACCAATTTTTGTGTTATCTGCAAATTTACCCATCATGCCTTGGATATTTAAGTCTAAATCATTAACATATACAACAACCAGCAAGGGCCCCAACACTGAGCCCTGTGGAACACCACTGGAAACCCCTTTCCATTCGCAAACACATCCATCCATCATTACCCTTTGTTTCCTGTCACTGAACCAATTTTGGATCCACCTTCCCCTGTATCCCACGGGATCCCACTTTCCTGACCAGCCTGCCATGTGGGACCTTGTCAAATGCCTTACTGAAATCCATGTAGACAACATCCACTGCACTACCCTCATCGACCCTCCTCGTTACTGCCTCAAAAAATTCTATTAAGTTAGTAAGGCCCGATCTCCTCCTAACAAAAATGCTGGATATCCCTGATCAGTCCATGCCTTTCTAAGTGACAGTTGATCCTGTCTCTCACAATTGATTCCAATAATTTCCCCACCACTGAAGTCAGACTGACCAGCCTATCATTTTCTGGCCTATCCCTCACACCCTTTTTAAATATTGGTACAATGTTCACAGACCCCCCCAGTCCTCTGGGGATCGAGTGAGGATTGGAAAATGATTCCCAGAGCATCCGCTATTCCCTCGCTGGCTTCCTTTAACAGCCTGGGATACAATCCATCCGGCCCTGGTGATTTATCCACCTTCAAGAATGCCAGTCCCTCCAGAACTTCCTCTCTCGCTCTGCTTATTGTATTTCATATTCCACACTCCTCGTATTTAACTAAAATGTCTGCATCATCCCTCTCCTTAGTGAAGACGGAGACAAAGTACTCATTGAGAATCCTGCCCCCATCTCCTGCATTAACACACAAGTTACCATGTCCGTCTCTGATAGGCCCTTTCCTTAGGCCCTTTCTCTTACCCTTAATGTACAGGTACAACATCTTTGCGTTTTTTTGATTTTTCCGTGCCAATAGTTTTTTTCTGTATCCTCTCTTTGCTTTCCTAATTTATTTATTTTTTGACTTTTCCCCTGTACTTTCCATTCTTCTCCGAGCTGTCTACAATATTAAGCTCTTTGTGACTCTCATAAACTTTCTTTCCCCGCTTTATCTTGCCCTGTTTGCTCCTGGATAACCAGAGGGCTCGAGATTTAGCAGCCCCACCCTGTTTCTTTGTGGGGGCATGTTGACACTGTGCCTGTACAGTCTCGCTTTGGAATGCCTCCCCCTGATCTGACGCAGTTTTCTAATCGCTGTAACCCAGTCCATTCCCACCAGCTCACCTCTCAGCTTTGTCACATTCGCCTTCCCCCAATTTAGAACGTTTACTCCTGCTCTGTCTTTGTCCTTTTCCATAATGATGCTAAATCTAACTGTTATTACGGTCACTGTGTCCAAAATGGACCCCCACTGCTACTTCGTCCACTTGCCCAGCTTCCTTTGCTCAGACTAAATCTGGAATTGCGCCTCCTCTCGATGGGCTTGTTATGTGCTGGCTGATAAAGTTCTCTTGAATACAGTTCCAGAATTTTGTGTCCCTCACACTGTTCCTGTCCCAATTGATATTCAGGTAGCTGAAGCCCCCAACGATTACTGCCCTATTGTTATTCCACTCAGAAATCTGCCTACATACCTGCCCTTTAAACACCCTTCCACTATTTGGGGGTCTATAGTGCACCCCTAGCAGTGTGGCTGCCCCTTTATTATTTCTGAGCTCAGCCCCTTTGGCCTCATTTGATGCTTCATTTAGTATCTCAACTCTCCTCACAGCTGTAATTGTTTCTTTAACCAATAATGGTACCTACACCCCCACCATTTTTTATCCCGCTCCCTATCCTGCCTGAAAACTCCATATCCAGGGATGTTGAGCTGCTATTTTTGCCCCTCCTTAAGCCAAGTTTCCGTTATATCGATGATATTGTGCTGACCCTGTGTCTATCTGTGCCCTCAGCCCATTGGCTTTATTTACCATACTCATTGCATTTATATATACACCTTTTAACACTGCCAAATTCCTGTGCTGCACACTTTTTAACCTGGGCTGCTTCTGTCTTTCAGAATCACTCACTAATTCTCCATCTGCTCTGAATTTGCCTCCAGGTTCCCATCCCCCTCCCAATCTAGTTTAAACTCCCCCCACAACCGCACTAGCTAACCTTCCGGTGGGGATATTCACCCCACTCCTGTTCGGGTGTAGACCGTCCGGTGTGTACAGATCCCACCCTCCCCAGAACCGGTCCCAATGCCCCAGAAATCTGATGCCCCCCACCTCCTACACCAGCTTCCCAGCCACCTGTTCGATCGCTCAATTCTCCTGTTTCTATACTGACTTGAACGTGGGACTAGGAGTCATCCTAATGTTGCTGCTTTACAGGTCCTGATTTTCAATCTCCTTCCCCAGTCCCTGAAATCTGCTTTCAGGACCTCATCCCCTTTCCTACCTGAATCATTGGTACCAATGTGGACCCACTGTCTCTGGCTGATCACCTCCCCCCAGGAGAATGTCCTGCAGCCGCTCTGTGACATCTATGACCCTGGCACCAGGGAGGCAGCATTGCATCCTGGAGTCATGTCTGTGGCCTGTCTGTTCCCCTAACTAACTAACCCCCTATCACTACTGCTCTTCCCCTCCTCTTTCTCCCCTTCTGTACAGCAAAGCTGCTTGTGGTGCCATAAACCTGGCTCTGACAGCATTGTGCTGAGGAATCAAAATGGAAAACCAGTGAGTGGGACCCCAGGGGACTCCTGCACAACCTGCCTACCTCTCCTGGACTGCCTGGTGGTCACCCATTCCCATTCTACCTCCAGGATCCTAAGCTGTGGTGTGACCACCTCTCTACACGAGCTACCACCCAGGATCTCACCCTTGCGGATGTGCCACAGGGACTCCAGCTGTCGCTCGAGCTCTGAAACCTGGAGCTCAAGGTCCTGCAGCTGGTGACACTTTGTGCACATGTGGTCATCGGGGAGACTGGTAGCGTCCACAACTTCCCACATATTACAAGATGCACATTCCACATGACCGAGCTGCCCTGCCATGGCTTCAATTTACTTCCCTTACGTTAACTTTATTTTACTTTGGTTTACTTATGAAACTTTATTTTACTTGGCTTCCACTTAATTTGATTTCCCTATTGCTTGTGGTTAATACTTAAATGTTAGTAGCCTTTTTTTTTAACAATAATGTGTTTTTCTAATTCTCAGCTACTTAATGACACCCCCAAACAGTAGTTTCTCACAAACCAATGAACATATATTTCTCCTGTGATTTTAGGGTCCTCCTCTCGCTCTCTCCTCTAGGTGCTACTGACTGTCTGTCCCACGGTCCTCCTCTCGCTCTCTCCTCTAGGTGCTGCTGACTGCCTGTCCCAGGGTCCCCCTCTCACACTCTCCTCTAGGTACTGCTGACTGCCTGTCCCCGGGTCCTCCTCTCGCTCTCTCCTCTAGGTGCTGCTGACTGCCTGTCCCAGGGCCCTCCTCTCGCTCTCTCCTCTAGGTGCTGCTGACTGCCTGTCCTAGGGTCCTCCTCTCGCTCTCTCCTCTAGGTGCTGCTGACTGCCTGTCCCAGGGTCCTCCTCTCGCTCTCTCCTCTAGGTGCTGCTGACTGCCTGTCCCAGGGTCCTCCTCTCGCACTCTCCTCTAGGTGCTGCTGACTGCCTGTCCCAGGGTCCTCCTCTCACACTCTCCTCTAGGTGCTGCTGACTGCCTGTCCCAGGGTCCACCTCTCGCTCTCTCCTCTAGGTGCTACTGACTGCCTGTCCCAGGGTCCTCCTCTCACACTCTCCTCTAGGTGCTGCTGATTGCCTCAGTACTGAGGGAGTGCCGCACTGTCAGAGGGTCAGTACTGAGGGAGTGCCGCACTGTCGGAGGGTCAATGCTGAGGGAGTGCAGCACTGTCGGAGGGTCAGTACTGAGGGAGCGCCGCACTGTCAGATACGCCGTCTTTCAGGATGAGATACTAAACCGGGGCCCTTGCCTGCCCTCCTGGATGGATGTAAAACATCTTGGGAGAAGGTGGGAGGGGAGCTCTCCCCTCATGGTCAATGTTTATCCATCAAGCAAGGTCACTAAAAACAGATGATCAGGGTCATGATCCCACATGGGATCTTGCTGTGCATGAAACAGCAACCATGCTCCAAGAAAGTACCTCACTGACTGAGACCCAGTTTGAGGGGTTGCTGAGGAAGTTGAAGGTGCTACAGAAATGTTTGCAATATTTGTTAACCTTATGTTTATTAAATCCTCAAAGGTCAGATTGCACAGGTCAAGTACCTTGAGCACATATAAAGAAATACTTACCCTGTGCTGGGGAGGATGGGGGGGGGAAGGGGACATCCTCACATGCCTGCCCCTGTGATTGGCCAAGTTGACCATCAACTGGTCCAGGCAGCGGGCAGTAGAGGGGTTTCTCAGGCCCGACTGTCTGCCCCTCTACCGTAGCTATGCTAGCAGCGAGTGACCCTGGGGATGGAACACGTGGTGTCCGCCTGGACACTAGATGCACCCCCGCGATCAGTGGGCACCACTAGGGCTGTTGGGCACCACCATCCCCACATTTTAACTTGATTTTATAAGTTTCCTACCACTTTATTATTTTAGTGACCGTCCTGTTTAGTCCCTGACTTTTAGTTGAATTTGTTGACTTTGTTTTGCTTGAAAGAGTATAAAGAAACCCTGCTGTGAAAGTGGGTGTCTGTTTGGGCAGAGGCAGAAATGTGTAGTGCTGCATTCCCTAAATAAACCTAGTGTTAAGTAGAAAGGTTGGCACCTGGTTCCCGATTTCAGTGCCTGATGTGAGAACGATTTGGCCACAGTAGTTGGCAGGTGAAGGGGTATCTAGCGTGCGATTGAATAAGATTCTTTATCTTGAAAGGGTCCTTCTACATGACAGTCTCGGAGAAGCGGAGGTACATCATGGGCTTCACCACAGTCCTGCGGCAGTCCTTGGCGGTGGTGGTCATCATTCTCCTGGATTACACCATCTTCTGGGTCCTCGATATGGTCAGTTACCACCTGCAGGTGGAGATCATCGCACGATGTGAGTTTGCCCTCCGGGAATTCGGACTACTTGGCGATATGACACCTCGGCCACAGCGGCCATCACCCAGGTCAATCTCAGAGTCAGCGCATGGGATCGAGTCTACAGCACAGGAACAGGCCATTCGGCCCCTCTGCTCCATGCTGGTGTTTCTGCCCCACACGATCCTCCTCCCACCCCCCTCTCTCTCTCACCCCCATCAACATATCCTTCTATTCCTCTCTCCCTCATGTGTTTATCCAGCTTCCCCCCCCTTCAATCCATCTCTGCGATTCACCTCGACCACTCCCCGCGGGAGCGAGTCCCACATTCTCCCCGCTCCCCGTGGGAGCGAGTCCCACATTCTCCCCACTCCCCGTGGGAGCGAGTCCCACATTCTCCCCACTCCCCATGGGAGCGAGTCCCACATTCTCCCCGCTCTCTGGGTAAAGACGTTTCTCCTGAATTCCCCATTGGATTTATCAGGGACTGTCTGATATCAATGGCCCCCCTCGTTCTGGTCTCTCCCCCCCCGACAAGTGGAAACATCTTCTCTACGTCGACCCTATCGAACCCCTTTCGGGATTTTAAAGACCTCGATCAGGTCACCCCCTCAGCCTCCTCTTTGTAGTTTGTCTGTCAGATCATAAGAAAGTATCAAGAGGGCAATGAAATGATCAATAGAAGCACCAGCAGCCCGAGACTGTGGGACTCGCTTTGTTGGGGGGTTCGGGGGGGGCGGGGGGTGCGGGGGTGGAGTGGAGAGGTGGCTGGGGGGTGGTGGGCGGTTGGGGGAGTTGGGTGGTGGAGGGTGAGGGGAGTGGGGTGTGGTGGGGGGATGGGGTGGGTTGGGGGAGTGGGGTAATGTTGGGGGGCGGTATAGTGGGATGTGGGGGTATGCAGTGGAGTGGGATGGTGGGGAGTGGGGAAAGTGGGATGGTGGGGGATGAGGGGAGTGGGGTGGTTGAGGGTAGTGAGGGGAGTGGGGTGGAGTAGTGGGTTGGTGGGGGGATCGGGAAGTGGGGTGGGGTGGGGAAAGTGGGGTGGTGGGGGTGAGAGGTGTGGGGTTGTGGGGGTTAGTGAGGGGAGTGGGGTTGTGGCAGGTGGGGGGAAGTTGGGTGGTGGGGGCTGTTAGGGGAGTGGGCGGTGAGGGGAGTGGGGGTGAGGGGAGTGGGGGTGAGGGGAGTGGGGGTGAGGGGAGTGGGTGTGAGGGGAGTAGGGGTGAGTGGAGTGGGGGTGAGGGGAGTGGGGTGGTTGGGGGTAGTGAGGGGAGTGGGCTGGTGGGTGTTAATGAGGGGAATGAGGGGTGAGGGGACTGGGGGGTGAGGGGAGTGGGTGGTGAGGGGAGTGGGAGGTGAGGGGAGTGGGGGGTGAGGGGAGTGGGGGGTGAGGGGAGTGGGGGGTGAGGGGAGTGGGGGTGAGGGGAGTGGGGGGTGAGGGGAGTGGGGGTGAGGCGAGTGGAGGTGAGGGAAGTGAGGTGTGAGGGGAGTGGGGGGTGAGGGGAGTGTGGCAGTGGGTGGAGTGGGGCAGTGAGGGGAGTGGGGTAGTGAGGGGAGTGGGGCAGTGATTGGAGTGGGGCAGTGAGGGGAGTGGGGCAGTGAGGGGAGTGGGGCAGTGAGGGGAGTGGGGCAGTGAGGGGAGTGGGGCAGTGAGGGGAGTGGAGTAGTGAGGGGAGTGGGGCAGTGAGGGGAGTGGGGCAGTGGGTGGAGTGGGGTAGTGAGGGGAGTGGGGCAGTGAGGGGAGTGGGGCAGTGAGGGGAGTGGGGCAGTGGGTGGAATGGGGCTGTGGGTGGAGAGGGGCAGTTGTGGGGGGGTGGGTCTGTGGGCGGAGTGTGGCAGTGGGGGGGGGTGGGGCAGTGGGTGGAGTGGGTCTGTGAGGGGATGTGGCGTTGTGAGGGGAGTGGTGTAGTGGGTGGAGTGAGGTAGTGAGGGGAGTGGGGTAGTGAGGGGAGTGGGGTAGTGAGGGGAGTGGGTCTGTGAGGGGAGTGGGGTAGTGAGAGGAGTGGTGTAGTGAGTGGAGTGGGGTAGTGAGGGGAGTGGGGTAGTGAGGTGAGTGGGGTAGTGAGGGGAGTGGGGTTGTGAGGGGAGTGGTGTAGTGGGTGGAGTGGGGTAGTGAGGGGAGTGGGGCAGTGAGGGGAGTGGGTCTGTGAGGGGAGTGGGGTTGTGAGGGGAGTGGTGTAGTGGGTGGAGTGGGGTAGTGAGGGGAGTGGGGTAGTGAGGGGAGTGGGGTAGTGAGGGTAGTGGGTCTGTGAGGGAAGTGGGGTAGTGAGGGGAGTGGGGCAGTGAGGAGAGTGGGGCAGTGAGGGGAGTGGGGTAGTGAGGGGAGTGGAGCGGTGGGTGGAGTGGGGCAGTGAGGTGCAGTGAGGGGAGTGGGGCAGTGAGGGGAGTGGCGCAGTGAGTTGAGTGGGGCAGTGAGGGGAGTGGGGTAGTGGGTGGAGTGGGGCAGTGAGGGGACTGGGGTAGTGAGGGGAGTGGGGTAGTGAGGGGAGTGGGGCAGTGAGGGGAGTGGGGCAGTGGGTGGAGTGGGGCAGTGAGGGGAGTGTGGTAGTGAGGGGAGTGTTGTAGTCAGGGGAGTGGGGTAGTGAGGGGAGTGGGGCAGTGGGTGGAGTGGGGTAGTGAGGGGAGTGGGGCAGTGAGGGGAGTGGGGCAGTGGGTGGAGTGGGGTAGTGAGGGGAGTGGGGCAGTGAGGGGAGTGGGGCAGTGAGAGGAGTGGGGCAGTGATGGGAGTGGGGCAGTGAGGGGAGTGGGGCAGTGAGGGGAGTGGGGCGGTGGGTGGAGTGGGGCAGTGAGAGGAGTGGGGTAGTGAGGGGAGTAGGGCAGTGAGGGGAGTGGGGTAGTGAGGGGAGTGGGGCGGTGGGTGGAGTGGGGCAGTGAGAGGAGTGGGGCAGTGAGGAGAGTGGGTGTGTGGGGGGAGTGAGGTAGTGAGGGTAGTGGGGCCGTGGGGGGAGTGGGGTTGTGAGGGGAGTGGGATAGTGAGGGGAGTGGGATAGTGAGGGCAGTGGGGTAGTGAGGTGAGTGGGGTTGCGAGGGGAGTGGGTGTGTGGGGGTAGTGAGGGTAGTGGGTCTGTGGGGGGTAGTGAGGGTAGTGAGGGGGTCTGTGGGGGGTAGTGAGGGGAGTGGGTGTGTGGGGGGAGTGAGGTAGTGAGGGGAGTGGGGTAGTGAGGGCAGTGGGGTAGTGAGGGGAGTGGGTGTGTGGGGGGAGTGAGGTAGTGAGGGTAGTGAGGGGAGTGGGTTAGTGAGGGGAGTGGGGCAGTGGGGGGAGTGGGGTAGTGAGGGGAGTGGGGCAGTGGGGGGAGTGGGGTAGTGAGGGGAGTGGGTGTGTGGGGGGAGTGAGGTAGTGAGGGGAGTGGGGTAGTGAGGGCAGTGGGGTAGTGAGGGGAGTGGGTCTGTGGGGGGAGTGAGGTAGTGAGGGGAGTGGGATAGTGAGGGCAGTGGGGTAGTGAGGGGAGTGGGTCTGTGGGGGGAGTGAGGTAGTGAGGGGAGTGGGGCAGTGGGGGGAGTGGGGTAGTGAGGGGAGTGGGATAGTGAGGGGAGTGGGGTAGTGAGGGGAGTGGGTGTGTGGGGGGAGTGAGGTAGTGAGGGTAGTGAGGGGAGTGGGATAGTGAGGGGAGTGGGGTAGTGAGGGGAAAGGGTGTGTGGGGGGAGTGAGGTAGTGAGGGGAGTGGGGTAGTGAGGGGAGTGGGGTAGTGAGGGGAGTGGGTGTGTGGGGGTAGTGAGGGGAGTGGGTTAGTGAGGGGAGTGGGGTTGTGAGGGGAGTGGGGTAGTGGGGGGAGTGGGGTAGTGAGGGGAGTGGGGTAGTGAGGGGAGTGGGTGTGTGGGGGGAGTGAGGTAGTGAGGCGAGTGGGGTAGTGAGGGGAGTGGGGTAGTGAGGGCAGTGGGGTAGTGAGGGGAGTGGGTCTGTGGGGGGAGTGAGGTAGTGAGGGCAGTGAGGGGGTCTGTGGGCTGTGCAGTGACTGGGTTTACGGGTATTTGGGGGGTGATGTGGGGAATCTGATGTTTCCGGCTGGTGTGTTTTAGACCTGAGGGAAAAACACTGGTTTTGTGTTGAAAATGTGGGAATCGGGACTAAACCATCAGGAAATATTGAGCGCGGATTCAGGTGGCGAAGCCTGGGAACAGCAGGAGGCCATTCGGCCCCTCAAGCCCACCCAATGAGATCACGGCTGATCCGCACCTTAACTCCATCAAACCGCCCTCCCTCCGTAACCCTTAATCCCCCGGACCCAACAAAAACCTGGTCAGGTCTGTGAGGAAACAGAACCGGACGGTGTTGGTGTTGCTATGAAACCAGAAACAAAGGGGAACATGCAACATGTACAAGGGAGGAGAGCAACAGATGGACCTGGATAGAGAGGGGGAGAGGAAGATAGTGTCAGGGGAGAGAGGCAGATAGAGTCAGGGGAGAGAGGCTGATAGAGTCAGGGGAGAGAGGCAGATAGAGTCAGGGGAGAGAGGCTGATAGAGTCAGGGGAGAGAGGCTGATAGAGTCAGGGGAGAGAGGCTGATAGAGTCAGGAGAGAGGCAGATAGAGTCAGGAGAGAGAGGCAGATAGAGTCAGGGGAGAGAGGCAGATAGAGTCAGGGGAGAGAGGCTGATAGAGTCAGGGGAGAGAGGCAGATAGAGTCAGGGGAGAGAGGCAGATAGAGTCAGGAGAGAGGCAGATAGAGCCAGGGGAGAGAGGCAGATAGAGTCAGGGGAGAGAGGCAGATAGAGTCAGGGGAGAGGCAGATAGAGTCAGGGAGAGGCAGATAGAATCAGGGGAGTCTTCTGTGGTGTATAAAAATCCTCATGACCTACACTGGCACTCCATCCGAGTGTTCAACACCCCGCAAGGCCCTCGACTCCATGCATATCTCTGTTACCTCCTCCAGCCCCTACACCCTTCCCTATCTCTGTTACCTCCTCCAGCCCCTACACCCCTCCCTATCTCTGTAACCTCCTCCAGCCCCTACACCCCTCCCTATCTCTGTAACCTCCTCCAGCCCCTACAACCCTCCCTATCTCTGTAACCTCATACAGCCCCTACATACCTCCCTATCTCTGTAACCTCCTCCAGCCCCTACACACCTCCCTATCTCTACAACCTCCTCCAGCCCCTACGACCCTCCCTATCTCTGCAACCTCCTCCAGCCCCTACGACCCTCCCTATCTCTGTAACCTCCTCCAGCCCCTACACCCCTCCCTATCTCTGTAACCTCCTCCAGCCCCTACAACCCTCCCGTTATCTGTAACCTCATACAGCCCCTACAGACCTCCCTATCTCTGTAACCTCCTCCAGCCCCTGCACAGCTCCCTATCTCTACAACCTCCTCCAGCCCCTACGACCCTCCCTATCTCTGCAACCTCCTCCAGCCCCTACACCCCTCCCTATCTCTGTAACCTCCTCCAGCCCCTACACCCCTCCCTATCTCTGTAACCTCCTCCAGCCTCTACACCCCTCCCTATCTCTGTAACCTCCTCCAGCCCCTACACCCCTCCCTATCTCTGTAACCTCCTCCAGCCCCTACATCCCTTCCTATCTCTGTAACCTCCTCCAGCCTCTACACCCCTCCCTATCTCTGTAACCTCCTCCAGCCCCTACACCCCTCCCTATCTCTGTAACCTCCTCCAGCCCCTACACTCTCCCTATCTCTGTAACCTCCTCCAGCCCCTACAACCCTTCTTATCTCTGTAACCTCCTCCAGCCCCTACACCCACCCTATCTCTGTAACCTCCTCCAGCCTCTACACCCTCCCTATCTCTGTAACCTCCTCTGGCCCCTACACCCTCCCTATCTCTGTAACCTCTCCAGCCTCTACAACCCTCCAAGATCTCTGCGCTCCTCCAATTCTGCCCTCTTGAGCATCCCCCGACTCCCATCGCTCCACCATTAGCGGACGTGCCTTCAGCTGCCTGGGGCCCTGAGCTCTGGAATTCCCTCCCTAAACCTCTCTGCTCCCCCCACTCTCTTACTCTCTCCTCCTTTAAGATGCTCCGTTAAAACCGATCTCTTTGACCGAGCTTTTGTTCACCTGTACCTTAACCTCCCTGTGTGTCTCAGGGTCAGATTTTGTTTGATAACTCTCCTGTGAAGCAGCTTGGAGTGTTTCCCTCCATGACAAGGCGCTATATAAATGTAAGTGGTTGGCCTTGCTCCAGCTCTGAGCAGCCTGATAATAATAATTCCAATCTCTGCATTATATCATCCTCAGCTCCTGTGATATTAGGAGTCTCCATCAATGGAACTGGATATGCCTCGGATATTTACCGCAACATGGTGGCATCGTTTGATGTGGTGCAAAGTGGAAACATTACTGTTGTGTCCAGGAGATGCGCCATAATCCCATCATCCCCAAACTACAAAATCTACACACTGATTGGTGAGGATATTACATCAAGGAGTGTCAATGGAGAACATTAGAAAACTGACACTTACTCTCTCTGTTTGATATATACTGACCCATTCTGTGTAATATATATTGACCCATTCGGTGTAATATATACTGACCCTCTCTGTACAACATATACTGACCCTCTCTGTGTAATATATACTGATCCTCTCTGTATAATATATACTGACCCACTCTGTGCAATATATACTAACCCTCTCTGTGTAATATACACTGACCCTTTCTGTGTAATACGTAATGACCTTCTCTGTGTAATATACACTGACCCAGTATGTGTAAAATATACTGACCCAATCTGTAATATACACTGACCCTCTCCGTATACTATATACTGACCCACTCTGTGTAATATACAATGGCCCTCTCTATGTAATATACATTGACCCACTCTTTATAATATATACTGACCCCCTCTGTATAAAATATACTGACCCACTCTGTGTAATATACACTGACCCACTCTTTATAATATATACTGACCCCCTCTGTATAAAATATACTGACCCACTCTGTGTAATATACACTGACCCTCTCTGTATAATATAGACTGACCCTCTCTGCATAATATATACTGACCCTCTTTGTGCAATATATACTGATCCTCTCTGGTTAATATATACACATCCCATGTAATTTATACTGACCCTCTCTGTGTAATATATACTGACCCTCTCTGTGTAATATATACTGACCATCTCTGTGTAATATACACTGATCCTCTCTGTGTAATATATACTGACCCTCTCTTTGGATATATACTGACCATCTCTGTCTAATATACAGAGCCCCTCCAGTCTAATATATACTAATTCTACAATGTAATATATACTGACCATCTCTGTGTAATATACACAGCTCCAAAGGTGTAATATATTCGGATCCCTTGTGTAATATATAATGCCCCACCCTGTGCAATATATGCGGATCTTCTCTGTATGTAATATATACTGTCCCACGCTGTGTAATCTATACTGATCTACTCTGTATAATATACACTGACCCTCTCAGTGTAATATACACTGACCCTTTCAGTGTAATATATACTGACCCTCTCTGTGTTAGATACATTGATCCTCTCTGTGCAATATATACTGACCATCTGTGTAACATATAGTGATCCTCTGTGTGTAATATACATTGTCCCTGTGTGTAATATATGCTGACACTCTGTGTAATATATACTGACCCTCTCTGTGTAATACATACTGATACACTCTGTGTTATATACTGACCCTCTCTGTGTAATATATAAAGACCACCTCTGTGTAATATGTGATGACCCTCTCTGTGCAATATATACTGACCCTCTCTGGGTATTATATACAATCCCTCTCTGTGTCATACATACAGAAGCTGTCCATATAATATATACTGACCCTGCCTGTATAACATACACTGACCCACTCCATATAATATATAATGCCTCTCTCTGCATAATATATACTGATTCTCTCTGTATAATATATATTGACTCTGTCTGTATAATACATACTGACTCTCTCTGGGTAATATAAACTGATTCCCTATGTGAAATGTTTACTGATCCTTTCTGTATAATATACACTGACCCTCTCCAAGTGATATATACTGATCCTCTCTGTATAATGTATACTGATCTTCTCTGTATAATATATACTGACCCTCTCTGTGTAATATATACCGACCCTCTCTGTGTAATATATACTGACCCTCTCTGTGTAATATATATTGCTTCTCTCTGTGTAATATATACTGAACATCTCTGTGTAATATAATGCTGTGTAATACTGACCCTGTCAGTGTAAAATACACTGGCCCTCTCTGAGTAATATTATTGGCCCTCTCTGTGTAATATATCCTGACCATCTTTTGTGATATATACTGATACTCTCTGAGTATTATATACTCACCGTCTCTGTGTAATATATACTGACCATCTCTGAATAATATATATTGACCATCTCTGTATAATATATACTGACCCTCTCTGTATATTATATACTAACCTGCTCTGTATAATACATATGCACCTTCTCTGTGTAATATATAATAACATGCTCTCTATACTACATACTCACCCTCTCCATGTAAAATATACTGACATTCTCTGTATAATATACACTGACCGTCTCTGTGTAATACATAATGACCATCTCTGTATAATATATAATGACCCTCTCTGTATAATATATGCTGACCCTCTCTGTGTAATATATACTCACCTTCTCTGTTTAATATATAGTGGCACTCTCTCTATAATATATACTGACCCTCTCTGTATAAAATACATTGACCGTCTCTGTGTAATACATACTCATCTTCTCGTTGTAATACATACCGACCCCCTGTGTATAATATATACTGACCATCTCTGTATAATATATACTGACTTTCTCTGTATAATATATACTGACTCTCTCTGTGTATAACATATACTGACCTTCTCTGTATAATAGATAATGACTCTCTCTGTATAATATATGCTGACCTGCTCTGTATAATACATACTCACCTTCTCTGTGTAATATATACTGACCATCTCTGTATAATATATAATGACCTTCTCTGGATAATAGATAATGACTCTCTCTGTATAATATATGCTGACCTGCTCTGTATAATACATACTCACCTTCTTTGTGTAATATATACTGACCATCTCTGTATAATATATACTGGGCCTCTCTGTATAATATATACTTACCTTCTCTGTATAATATCGACTTCCCTCTCTGTATAATATATAATTCCCTCTCTATATAATATATACTGACTCTCTCTGTGTAATATATACTGAACATCTCTTTCTAATTTAATATTGTGTAATACTGACCTTGTCAGTGTTAAATATACTGGCCCTCTCTGTGTAATATTAATGGCCCTCTGTGTGTAAAATATACTGACCATCATTGTGTAATATATACTGATACTCTCTGTGTATTTTATACTGTCCGTTTCTGTGTAACATACCTTGACCTTCTCTGTGTAATACATACTGACCATCTCTGTGTAATATATAATGACTCTCCATGTGTGATACATAATGACGTTCCCTGTGTAATATATACTGACCTTCCCTGTGTAATATACACTGACCCTCTCTGTATAATATATACTAACATGGTCTGTATACCAAATATTTACCTTCTCTGTGTAATATATACTGATCCTCTCTGTATAATATACACTGACCTGTTCTGTGTAATACATACTCACCATCTCTGTGTAATATATACTGACAATCTCTGTATAATATATACTGACCATCTCTGTGTAATATATACAGACCCTCTCTGTATAATATATACTGACCTGCTCTGTATAATATATGCTGATACACTCTGTGTATTTTATACTGTCCCTATCTGTGCAACATACCTGGACCTTTTCTGTGAAATACATACTGACCTTCTCTGTGTAATATATACTGATCTTCTCTGTATAATATACACTGACCTGCTCTGTGTAATACATACTCACCTTCTCTGTGTAATATGTACTGACAATCTCTGTATACGATATACTGACCTTTTCTGTGTAATATACACTGACACTCTCTGTATAATATATACTGACCTGCTCTATATAATATATACTCACCTTCTCTGTATAATACACACTGACCCTCTCTGTATAACATATACTGATCGGCTCTTTGTAAAGTATACTGACCCTGTCTGTATAAAATACATTGACCATCTCTGTGTATATACATACTCATCTTCTCTCTGTAATACATACTGACACCCTCTGTATAATATATACCGACCCTCTCTGTATAATATATACTGACCATCTCTGTATAATATATACTGACAATCTCTGTATATTATATAGTGACCTGCTCTGTATAAAAGATACTCAACTTCTCTGTGTAATATATAATAGCCCTCTCTGTATAATATATACTGACCTTCTTTGTATAATATATACTGACCCTCCCTGTGTAATACCTACTGATCTGCTCTGTATAATAAATTTTAGCCTCTCTGTATAATATATACTGACTCTCTCTGTGTAATATATACCGAACATCTCTTTTTAATTTAATATTGTGTAATACTGACCTTGTCAGTGTAAAATATGCTGGCCCTCTCTGTGTAATATTAATTGCCCTCTGTGTGTAATATACACTGACCATCTTTGTGTAATATATACTGATACACTCTGTGTATTTTATACTGTCCCTATCTGTGCAACATACCTGGACCTTTTCTGTGAAATACATACTGACCTTCTCTGTGTAATATATACTGATCTTCTCTGTATAATATACACTGACCTGCTCTGTGTAATACATACTCACCTTCTCTGTGTAATATGTACTGACAATCTCTGTATACGATATACTGACCTTTTCTGTGTAATATATACTGACACTCTCTGTATAATATATACTGACCTGCTCTATATAATATATACTCACCTTCTCTGTATAATACACACTGACCCTCTCTGTATAACATATACTGATCGGCTCTTTGTAAAGTATACTGACCCTCTCTGTACAAAATAGATTGATGCTCTCTGTGTATATACATACTCATCTTCTCTCCGTAATACATACTGACACCTTCTGTATAATATATACTGACCCTCTCTGTATAAAATATACTGACCTTCTCTGTGCAATACATACTCACCTTCTCTGTGTAATATATAATGACCATCTCTGTATAATATACACTGACCAACTCTGTATAATATACAATAACACTTTCTGTATATAATATAATGACATGGTCTGTATAATACATACACACCTTTTCTGTGTAATATATACTGACCATCTCTGTATAATATATACTGGCCCTCTCTGTATAATGCACACTTCCCTCTCTGTGTAATATATACTGACTCTCTCTTTGTAATATATACTGACTCTCTCTTTGTAATATATACTGACTCTCTCTGTGTAACATGTACTGACTCTCTCTGTATAATATATACTGAACATCTCTTTCCAATTTAATATTGTGTAATACTGACCTTGTCAGTGTAAAATACACTGGCCCTCTCTGTGTAATATTAATGGCCCTCTGTGTAATATATACTGACCATCATTGTGTAATATATACTGATACTCTCTGTGTATTATATACTGTCCCTATCTGTGTAACATAACTTGACCTTCTCTGTGTAATATATACTGACCCTCTCTGTATAATATATACTGGCCCTCTCTGTTTAATATAGTGAACCTCGCTGTGTAATACATAATGACCTTCTCTGTGTAATATACACTGGCCCTCTCTGTATAATATATACTGTCCTGCTGTGTATAATATATGCTCACCTTCTCTGTATAATATATAATGACCATCTCTGTATAATATATACTGACCAACTCTGTATAATATATACTGACCCTCTCTGTATATTATATACTGAGCTGCTCTGTATAATATATACTCACCTTCTCTGTATAAAATACACTGACGCTCTCTGTGTATATACATACTCATCTTCTCTCTGTAATACATACTGAACCCCTCTGTATAATATATACTGACCCTCTCTGTATAAAATATACTGACCTTCTCTGTGTAATACACGCTCACCGTCTCTGTGTAATATATAATGACCATCTCTGTATAATATATACTGACCATCTCTGTATAATGTATACTGACACTCTCTGTATATTATATACTGACCTGCTCTGTATAATACATACTCAGCATCTCTGTGTCATATCTACAGACTATCTCTGTATAATATATACTGGCCTTCGCTGTATAATATATACTGACCTTCTCTGTATAAAATATACTGACCCTCTCAGTGTAATACATACTAACCTGCTCTGTATAATATATACTTCCCTCTCTGTGTTATATATACTGACTGTCTCTGTGTAATATATACTGAACATCTCTTTCTAATTTAATATTGTGTAATACTGACCTTGTCAGAGTAAAATACACTGGCCCTATCTGTGTAATATTAATGGCACTCTGTGTGTTATTTCTACTGACCATCTTTGTGTAATATATAATGATGTTCTCTGTGTATTTTATACTGTCCCTATCTGTGTAACATACCTTGGTCTTCTCTGTGTAATACATACTGACATCTCTGTGTAATATATACTGACCCTCTCTGTATAATATATACTGGCCCTCTCTGTGTAAAATATAATGACTCTCTGTGTGTAATACATAATGACCTTCTGTGTGTAACATATGCTGACCCTCTCTGTCTAATATATACTAACATGCTCTCTATACTATATACTCACCTTCTCTGTATAATATATACTGACCCTCTCTGTATAATATATACTGGCCATTTAGGTGTAACATACAATGGCTCTCCATGTGTAATACATAATCACCTTCTCTGTGTAACATATGCTGACCCTCTCTGTATAATATATACTGACATTCTCTGTATAATATATACTGACCCTCTCTGTGTAATATATAGTGATCTGCTCTGTGTCATACATACTGACCTGCTCTGTCTAATATATACTGGCCCTCCCTGTGTTATATATACTGACTCTCACCGTGTAATATATACTGCTTCTCTTTGTGTAATAAATACTAATCATCTTTGTGTTATTTAATATTGTGTAATACTGACCTTGTCAGTGTAAAATACACTGGCCCTCTCTGTGTAATATTAATGGCCCTCTGTGTGAAATATATACTGACCATCATTGTGTAATATATACTGATACTCTCTGTGTATTTTATACTGTCCCTATCTGTGTAACATACCTTGACATTATCTGTGTAATACATAGTCACCTTCTCTGTGTAATATATAATGACCATCTCTGTATAATATGTACTGACCGTCTCTGTATAATATATACTGGCCGTCTCTGTGTAATATATACTGAACATCTCTTTCTAATTTAATATTGTGTAATACTGACCTTGTCAGTGTAAAATACTCTGGCCCTCTCTGTGTAATATTAATGGCCCTCTGTGTGTAATACATACTGATACTCTCTCTGTATTTTATACTGTCCCTATCTGTGTAATATACCTTGACCTTCTCTGTGTAATACATACCGAACTTCTCTGTGTAATATATACTGACCCTCTCTGTATAGTATATACTGACCTTCTCTGTATAATATATACTGTCCCTCTCTGTGCGATATATACTGACCTGCTCTGTGTAATTCATACTGACCTGCTCTGTATAATTCATACTGACCTGCTCTGTATAATATATACTGGCCCTCTCTGTGTAATATATACTGACTCCCTCTGTGTAATATATGCTGCTTCTTACTGAGTAATATATACTAATCATCTTTGCATTATTTAATATTCTGTAATACTGACCTTGTCAGTGTAAAATACACTGGCCCTCTCTGTGTAATATTAATGGCCCTCTGTGTGTAATACATACTGATACTCTCTCTGTATTTTATACTGTCCCTATCTGTGTAACATACCTTGACCTTCTCTGTGTAATACACACTCACCTTCTCTGTGTAATATATACTGAACTTCTTTGTGTAATATATACTGACCTGTTCAGTATACTATATACTCA
Organism: Cetorhinus maximus; assembly: GCF_964194155.1. Taxonomy (NCBI): domain Eukaryota; kingdom Metazoa; phylum Chordata; class Chondrichthyes; order Lamniformes; family Cetorhinidae; genus Cetorhinus; species Cetorhinus maximus. The sequence continues at coordinate 241,882 of NW_027596396.1, forward strand.
CCTTCCCTGTGTAATATATGCTGTCCCTCTCTGTGTAACATGTACTGACTCTCTCTGTGTAATATATACTGCTTCTCTCTGTTTAAAATATACTAATCATCTTTGTGTTATTTAATATTGTGTAGTACTGACCTTGTCAGTGTAAAATACACTGGCCCTCTCTGTGTAATATATACTGGCCCTCTCTGTATAATATATACTGACCTTCTCTGTATAATATATGCTGGCCCTCTCTGTGTAACATATACTGACTCTCTCTGTGTAATATATACTGCTTCTCTCTGTTTAAAATATACTAATCATCTTTGTGTTATTTAATATTGTGTAGTACTGACCTTGTCAGTGTAAAATACACTGGCCCTCTCTGTGTAATATTACTGGCCCTCTGTGTGAAATATATACTGACCATCATTGTGTAATATATACTGATACTCTCTGTGTATTTTATACTGTCCCTATCTGTGTAACATACCTTGACCTTATCTGTGTAATGCATACTCACCTTCTCTTTGTAATATATAATGACCATCTCTGTATAATATCTACTGACCATCTCTGTATAATATATAATGACACTCTCTGTATATTATATACTGAGCTGCTCTGTATAATATATACTGAACTTCTATGTATAATATATACTGACTCTCTGTGTGTAATATATACTGAACATCTTTGTGTAATATACACTCATACTCTCTGTGTATTTTATACTGTCCCTATCTGTGTAACATACCTTGAACTTCTCTGTGTTATACATACTGACCACCTCTGTATAATATATACTGGCCCTCTCTGTGTAATATATAATGACTCTCCATGTGTCATACATAATGACCTTCTCTGTGTAACATATACTGACCCTCTCTGTATAATATATACTGACCATCTCTGTATAATATATACTGTCCCTATCTGTGTAACATACCTTGACCTTCTCTGTGTAATACATACTGACCTTCTCTGTATAATATATACTGACCTTCTCTGTATTATATATACTGGCCCTCTCTGTTTAATATATAATGACTCTCCATGTGTAATACATAATGACCTTCTCTGTGTAACGTATGCTGACCCTCTCTGTTTAATATATACTAACATGTCCTCTATACTATATAATGACCCTCTCTGTGTAATATATACTGACCCTCTCTGTATAATATATACTTACTAGCTCTGTATAATATATACTTACCTTCTCTGCGTAATATGTAATGACCTGTTCTGTATACTATATACTCACCGTCTCTGTGTAATATATACTGGCCCTCTCTGTATAATATATACTGACCTTCTCTGTACCATATATACTGACCCACTCTGGGTAATATGTACTGACCTGCTCTGTGTAATACATACTGACCAGCTCTGTATAAGATATACTGCCCTCTATGTGTAATATATACTGACTCTCTCTGTGTAATAATTTCTGCTTCTCTCTGTGCAATATATACTAATCATCTTTGTGTTATTTAATATTGTATAATACTTACCTTGTCAGTGTAAAATATACTGGCCCTCTCTGTGTAATATTAATGGCCCTCTGTGTGTAATATGTACTGATACTCTCTGTGTATTTTATACTGTCTCTATCTATGTAACATACCTTGACATTCTCTGTGTAATACATAATGACCTTCTCTGTGTAATATGTACTGACCTGCTCTGTATAATATATTCTGACCATCTCTGTATAATACATACTAACCCTCTCTCTATAATATACTGACCTGCTCTGTATAAAACATATTCACCTTCTCTGTTTAATATATCCTGATCCTCTCTGTAGAATATATACTGATCTGCTCTGTATAATACATAATGACCTTCTCCGTGCAATATATATTGACCCTATCTGTGTAATATATATTGACCCTCTCTGTATAATATATACTGACCCTCTCTGTGTAATATATACTGAAAATCTCTTTCTAATTTAATATTGTGTAATACTGACCTTGTCAGTGTAAAATACACTGGCCCTCTCTGTGTAATATTAATGGCCCTCTGTGTGTAATATATACTGACCATCATTGTGCAATATATACTGATACTCTCTGTGTATTATATACTGTCCCTCTCTCTGTAACATACTTTGACCTTCTCTGTGTAATACACATTCACCTTCTCTGTGTAATATATACTGATCTTCTCTGAGTAATATATACTGTCCACCTCTGCATAATATATACTGACCTGCTCTGTGTAATACACATTCATCTTCTCTGTGTAATATATACTGACCATCTCTGTATAATATATTCTGACCATCTCTGCATAATACATACTAACCCTCTCTCTATAAAATATAGTGACCTGCTCTGTATAAAACATATTCACCTTCTCTGTTTAATATATACTGATCCTCTCTTAATAATATATACTGACCTGCTGTGTATAATACATACTTAACTTCTCTGTATAATACATACTGACCCTCTCTTTGTAAAATATTCTGACCCTCTCTGTATAATATACACTGACCCCCTCTGTATAATAAATACTCATCTTCTCTGTGTTATACATACTGACCATCTCTGTTTAATATATACTGACCCTCTCTGCACAATATATATTGACCTTCTCTGTGTAATACATAATGACCTTCTCCGTGTAATATATCCTGACCCTCTCTGTGTAATATATACTGACTCTCTGTTTAATACATACTCACCTACTCTGTGTAATATATACTGACCCTCTCTGTGTAATATATATTGACCCTCTCTGCGTAATACATAATTATCTTCTCTGTGTAATATATGCTGACCCTCTCTGTGTAATATATACTGACCCTCTCTGTGTAATATATACTGACTCTCTCTGTGTAATATATACTAATCATCTTTGTGTTATTTAATATTGTGCAATACTGACCTTGTCAGTGTAAAACAAACACACTGGCCCTCTCTGTGTAATATTAATGGCCCTCTGTGTGTAATATATACTGATACTCTCTGTGTATTTTATACTGTCCCTATCTGTGTAACATACCTTGACATTCTCTGTGTAATACATACTGAATATATACTGAACTTCACTGTATAATATATACTGGCCCTCTCTGTGCACTATATACTGACATGCTCTGTGTAATACATACTGACCTGACTTGTGCAATATATACCGACCCTCTATGCATAACATATATTGACCTTCTCTGTGTAATACATAATGACCTTCTCCGTGTAATTTATCCTGACCCCCTCTGTGTAATATATACTGACTCTCTCTGTTTAATACATACTCATCTTCTGTGTGTAATATATACTGACCCACTCTTTGTAATATATATTGACCCTCCCTGCGTAATATATAATCATCTTCTCTGTGTAATATATGCTGACACTCTCTGTATAAGATATACTGACCTTCTCTATATAATATATGCTGACCCTCTCTGTGTAATATATACTGACCTGCTCTGTATAATATATACTGGCCCTATCTGTGTAATGTATACTGACTGTCTCTGTGTAATACTTTCTGCTTCTCTCTGTGCAATATATACTAATCATCTTTGTATTAATATTGTGCAATACTGACCTTGTCAGTGTAAAACACACTGGCCCTCTGTGTGTAATATTAATGGCCCTCTGTGTGTAATATATACTGACCATCTTTGTGCAATATATACTGATACTCTTTGTGTAACATACCTTGACATTGTCTGTGTAATACATACTGACATTCTCTGTGTAATATTTACTGACCCTCTCTGTATAATATACACTGGCACTGTCTATTTAATATAGTGACCCTTGCTGTGTAATACATAATGACCTTGACTGTGTAATATATACTGACCCTCTCTGTATAATAAATACTGACCTGCTCTGTATAATATATAGTCACCTTCTCTGTATAATACATGCTGTCCCTCTCTGTATTATATATACTGATCCTCTCCTTGGAAAGTATACTGATCCTCTCCGTATAAAATACATTGACCCTCCCTGTGTATAGACATACTCATTTTCTGTCTGTAATACATACTGATCCCCTCTGTATAATATATACCGACCCTCCCTGTATAAAATATATTGACCTTCTCTGTGTAATACACACTCACCTTCTCTGTGTAATATATAATGACTATCTCTGTATAATATATACTGACCATCTCTGTATAATATATAGTGACATTCTCTTTATATTATATACTGACCTGCTCTGTATAATACATACCTTCTCTGTGTAATATATTGACCATCCCTGTATAATATATACTGGCCCTCTCTGTTTAATATATACTGACCCTCTCTGTGTAAAATACAGTGACCCTCTCTGTGTAATATTAATGGCCATCTGTGTGTAATATATACTGACCATCTTTATGTAATATATACTGATACTCTCTGTGTATTTTATACTGTCCCCATCTGCGCACCATACCATGACTTTCTCTGTGTAATACATACTGACCTTCTCTGTGTAATATATACTGACCGTCTCTGTATAATATATACTGGCCCTCTCTGTGTAACATATGCTGACACTCTCTGTATAATGTATACTAACATGCTCTCTATAGTATATACTCACCTTCTCTGTGTAATATATACTGACCCTCTCTGTATAATATACACTGAGCTGCTCTGTGTTATACATAATGACCATCTCTGTGTTATATATACTGACCTTCACTGTATAATATATACTGGACCACTCTGTGTAATATGTACTGACCTGCTCTGTTTAATACATACTGACCTGACTTGTGTAAGATATACTGACACTCTCTGTATAACATATACTGACCTGCTCTGTGTAATACATAATGACCTTCTCCGTGCAATATATATTGACCCTCTCTGTAATATATACTGACCCTCTCTGTATAATATATACTGACCCTCTCTGTGTAATATATACTGACCATCTCTGTGTAATATATAATGACCTGCTCTGTGTAATATATACTGACCTGCTTTGTATACTATATACTAGCCCTCTCTGTGTAATATATACTGACCCTCTCTGTATAATATATACTGAACATCTCTTTCTAATTTAATATTGTGTAATACTGACCTTGTCAGTGTAAAATGCACTGGCCCTCTCTGTGTAATATTAATGACCCTCTGTGTATAATATACACTGACCATCTTTGTGCAATATATACTGATACTCTCTCTCTATTTTATACTGTCCCTATCTGTGTAACATACCTTGAGCTTCTCTGGGTAATACATACTGACCCTCTCTGTATAACATATACTGACCCTCTCTGTATAAAATATATTGACCTTCTCTGTGTAATACATAATGACCTTCTCCATGTAATATATCCTGATCCTCTCTGTGTAATATACACTGACTCTCTCTGTGTAATATATACTGACCCTCTCTGTATAATATACACTGAACCTCTGTTTAATATAAATTGACCTTCTCTTTGTAATATATACTGACCCTCTCTGTGTAATATAAACTGACCCTCTCTGTCTAATATATACTGAATGGCTCGGTATAATATACACTGACCCTCTGTGTAATATAAACTGACCCTCTCTGTCTAATATATACTGAATGGCTCGGTATAATATACACTGACCCTCTGTGTAATATAAACTGACCCTCTCTGTGTAGTATATACTGACTCTCTCTGAATAATATTCACTGACTCTCTCTGTGTAGTATACACTGACCCTCTCTGTGTACTATACACTGAACCTCTCTGTATAACATATACTGACCTGCTCTGTGTAATATACACTGACTCTCTCTGTGTAATATTCACTGACCTGCTCTGTGTAATATACACCGACCCTCTCTGTTTAATATACACTGACCCTCTCTGTGTAATATACACTGACCCTCTCTGTTTAATATACACTGGCCCTCTCTGTGTAATATACAATGACCCTCTCTATGTAATATACACTGACCCTCTCTGTGTAATATACACTGTCCCTCTCTGTGTAATATAAACTGACCCTCTCTGTATAATATACACTGACCCTCTCTGTTTAATATACACTGACCCTCTCTGTGTAATATATTCTGACCCTCTCTGTGTAATATAAGCTGACCCTCTCTGTGTAATATACACTGACCCTCTCTATGTAATATACTCTGACCCTCTCTGTGTAATATACACTGACCCTCTCTGTGTAATATACATTGACCCTCTCTGTTTAATATATACTGACTCTCTCTGTGTAATATACACTGACCCTCTCTGTGCAATATACACTGACCCTCTCTGTTTAATATATACTGACCCTCTCTGTTTAATATAAGCTGACCCTCTCTGTGTAATATACACTGAGCCTCTCTGTTTAATGTACACTTACCCTCTCTGTGTAATATACACTGTCCCTCTCTGTGTAATATACACTGTCCCACTCTGTATAATATAAACTGATCCTCTCTGTGTAATATACACTGAGCCTCTCTGTTTAATATACACTTACCCTCTCTGTATAATATACACTGTCCCTCTCTGTGTAATATACACTGACCCTCTCTGTGTAATATACACTGAGCCTCTCTGTGTAATATACACTGAGCCTCTCTGTTTAATATACACTTACCCTCTCTGTGTAATATACACTGACCCTCTCTGTGTAATATACACTTACCCTCTCTGTGTAATATACACTGACCCTCTCTGTGTAATATACACTGAGCCTCTCTGTTTAATATACACTTACCCTCTCTGTGTAATATACACTGACCCTCTCTGTGTAATATACACTGAGCCTCTCTGTTTAATATACACTGACCCTCTCTGTTTAATATACACTGACCCTCTCTGTGTAATAAACACTGACCCTCTCTGCTTAATATACACTGACCCTCTCTGTGTAATATACACTGACCCTCTCTGTTTAATATACACTGACCCTCTCTGTGTAATATACACTGACCCTCTCTGTGTAATATACACTGACTCTCTCTGTTTAATATACATTGTCCCTCTCTGTGTAATATACACTCACCCTCTCTGTTTAATATACACTGGCCCTCTCTGTGTAATATACACTGACCCTCTCTGTGTAATATACACTGACCCTCTCTGTGTAATATACACTGACCCTCTCTGTTTAATATACACTGTCCCTCTCTGTGTAATATACACTCACCCTCTCTGTTTAATATACACTGTCCCTCTCTGTGTAATATACACTGTCCCTCTCTGTTTAATATACACTGACCCTCTCTGTGTAATACACACTGACTGTCTTCTATGATACATGCAGGATAATAAATGCTGCCTAAGATTTCTGCAGAACGCTGACTGTATAGAATAAATGGTGTGCTAACTGAATGAGTAATATTTCTTTCAGTAATTGGGACACTGACAATCATATTCAGTGTAACACACAGGACACTGGCTGTATGTGATATCCATTTTACACCCCTGCCTGCTTTGATCATTTATCTGGGGTTGCAATGCTTCACATGGTGTGAACAGATTCACTGAGAGCTCAGGCAGGGGGCCAGGGGGTGGGCATAGTGCCAATGGTGTGACCTTTATAACTCCCAGAGGCTCATCACCTGAGTCAGTCCCTGTGTTTCAATCCCTCCGCAGGTGTTTTATACGGAATGACATTCTTCATTGTCTTATTCGGCTGCTACATATCCAGACTCCGGAGATATGTCTGCTCCATCTACTATCCTTCCAGGGAGCAGGTGAGTGAGATTCAGCTGAACTCCAACATGAGGTGAGTTTTCCCTGTGATGCCGACACACTGGGAACTATCCGTCACCCACGCGCTCTCCGCCCGGGAGCGGCTGTGGGATCTTGACCATCCAGCAGAGTGCGGGCTTGGACCTCGGTTCCTCGCAGTGCATTTTCACCTGTCCCCTGGTGAAGGGGCCCCAAATTCAGCCTGAGCTTCTGCAGAGTGGCAACTGGAGCCCGATTGCCGCCCCGCTCCTGGTTTCCTTCCCGGAAACTCAGCCGTTTGTTCCTCGCCCGGCCTTCCGGCTCAGGATGGGCGAGAACGGTGTCGGCCAGTGCGGGCCTGAGGCCTACAGTCGAGGGCTGCGGAGTTGGAGGTAAGGAAGCCACGCCCCCTTTTATAAAGGGCGTGAGCAGCCATAAAGTGGGTAAGTTTAAATCTCCGGCCACTTTCGAAAGGAAAGTGAGAAGGTCAGCTTGTCAGGTCAGTGGGGAGGATTGCGGAATCCAGAACTTACTCCCTCAGTACTGACCCTCCGACAGTGCAGCACTCCCTCAGTACTGACCCTCCGACAGTGCGGCACTCCCTCAGTACTGACCCTCCGACAGAGCGGCACTCCATCAGTCCTGACCCTCCGACAGTGCGGCACTCCCCCAGCACTGACCCTCCGACAGTGCGGCACTCCCTCAGTATTGACCCTCCGACAGAGCGGCACTCCCTCAGTCCTGACCCTCCGACAGTGCGGCACTCCCTCAGCACTGACCCTCCGACAGTGCGGCGCTCCCTCAGTACTGACCCTCCGAGAGAGCGGCACTCCCTCAGTACTGACCCTCCGACAGAGCGGCACTCCCTCAGTACTGACCCTCCGACAGTGCGGCACTCCCTCAGTACTGACCCTCCGACAGTGCGGCACTCCCTCAGTACTGACCCTCCGACAGAGCGGCACTCCCTCAGTCCTGACCCTCCGACAGTGCGGCGCTCCCTCAGTACTGACCCTCCGACAGTGCGGCACTCCCTCAGTACTGACCCTCCGACAGTGCGGCACTCACTCAGTACTGACCCTCCGACAGAGCGGCACTCCATCAGTCCTGACCCTCCGACAGTGCGGCACTCCCTCAGCACTGACCCTCCGACAGTGCGGCGCTCCCTCAGTACTGACCCTCCGACAGAGCGGCACTCCCTCAGTCCTGACCCTCCGACAGTGCGGCACTCCCTCAGCACTGACCCTCCGACAGTGCGGCGCTCCCTCAGTACTGACCCTCCGACAGAGCGGCACTCCCTCAGTACTGACCCTCCGACAGAGCGGCACTCCCTCAGTACTGACCCTCCGACAGTGCGGCACTCCCTCAGTACTGACCCTCCGACAGTGTGGCACTCCCTCAGTACTGACCCTCCGACAGAGCGGCACTCCCTCAGTCCTGACCCTCCGACAGTGCGGCGCTCCCTCAGTACTGACCCTCCGACAGTGCGGTACTCCCTCAGTACTGACCCTCCGACAGTGCGGCACTCCCTCAGCACTGACCCTCCGACAGTGCGGCACTCCCTCAGTACTGACCCTCCGACAGTGCGGCACTCCCTCAGTACTGACCCTCCGACAGAGCGGCACTCCCTCAGTCCTGACCCTCCGACAGTGCGGCGCTCCCTCAGTACTGACCCTCCGACAGTGCGGCACTCCCTGAGTACTGACCCTCCGACAGTGTGGCACTCCCTCAGTACTGACCCTCCGACAGTGCGGCGCTCCCTCAGTACTGACCCTCCGACAGTGCGGCTCTCCCTGAGTACTGACCCTCCGACAGTGTGGCACTCCCTCAGTACTGACCCTCCGACAGTGCGGCGCTCCCTCAGTACTGACCCTCCGACAGTGCGGCGCTCCCTCAGTACTGACCCTCCGACAGTGCGGCACTCCCTCAGTACTGACCCTCCGACAGTGCGGCGCTCCCTCAGTACTGACCCTCCGACAGTGCGGCACTCCCTCAGTACTGACCCTCCGACTGTGCGGCGCTCCCTCAGTACTGACACCTGGAAGCAGCAGGTTTGAATTTCTGTTTGATTGTCTGGATGGCGACTGGAACCCATGACCTTGTGAATCCTGATGTGAGTTTGCGACCCACTGAGACACGCCTGACACCCCGAGTAGAGAGGTGTAGCTGAGTCGGTGGAGGTGGGTGAGCGATTAACTCTTGAACCGCTTTTGTCGCTGTTCCCGCCAGGAAAGGATCTGTTACCTGTACAACCAGATCACCTCCAAACGCACGTCCCTGCTGAAAGCGCTCTTCCGATCCGTGCAGAAGAACTCCACTGATGCCGGTCACACAAACATCATCCTTGTCCTGGCAGCCAGGTAAGGCTCATTGTCGCCTAAACGGCACCAACCCTCAGCACAGACACAGGCCATTCAGCCCCTCAGCTCCGTGCTGGTGTTTCTGCCCCACACGAGCCTCCTCCCACCCCCCTCTCCCTCTCACCCCCATCAACATATCCTTCTATTCCTCTCTCCCTCATGTGTTTATCCAGCTTCCCCCCCCCTCAATCCATCTCTGCGATTCACCTCGACCACTCCCTGTGGGAGCGAGTCCCACATTCTCCCCGCTCCCCGTGGGAGCGAGTCCCACATTCTCCCCGCTCCCCGTGGGAGCGAGTCCCACATTCTCCCCGCTCCCCGTGGGAGCGAGTCCCACATTCTCCCCACTCCCCATGGGAGCGAGTCCCACATTCTCCCCGCTCCCCGTGGGAGCGAGTCCCACATTCTCCCCGCTCCCCGTGGGAGCGAGTCCCACATTCTCCCCGCTCCCCGTGGGAGCGAGTCCCACATTCTCCCCGCTCCCCGTGGGAGTGAGTCCCACATTCTCCCCGCTCTCTGGGTGAAGACGTTTCTCCTGAATTCCCCATCGGATTTATCAGGGACTGTCTGATATCGATGGCCCCCTCGTTCTGGCCTTTCCCTCCCTGATAAGTGGAAACATCTTCTCTACGTCGACCCTATCGAACCCCTTTCAGGATTTTAAAGCGATGAGTGGGAAGGTAGTTGGAATGTTGTCTTTATTACAAGGAGAATGGAATATAAAAGTTGGGAGTTTTACTCCAGTTGTGCAGTGCTTTGGTGAGACCACATCTGGAGTGCTGTGTACAGCTTTGGCCTGCACATTGGAGAAAATAAATAATTGCTTCAGACGCAGTCCGGAGAAGGTTCACTGGGGCTGATTCCTGGGATGAAGGGGGTTTGTCTTATGAGGAAAGGTTGGGCCCTGTACCCATTGGAGTTTAGAAGAATGAGAGGTGACCTTATTGAAACATATAAGATCCTGAGGGGAGGGGGTTTGACAGGGTGGATGCTGGGAGGATGTTTCCCCACCTCCTGGGGGAATCTAGAACGAGGAGGGAGGGGCACAGTTTCAGAATAAGGGGTCTCCCATTGAAGACGGAGATGAGGAGGAATTTCTTCCTCAGAGGGTGGTCAGTCTGTGGAATTCTCTCCCCCCCAACCCCCCCCACAGAGAGCAGCGGGGGTCGGGTCACTGAATATATTCAAGGCCGAGTGAGAGAGATTTCTGATCGATGAGGGGGTCAAGGGTTATGAGGGGGGACAGGCAGGAAAGTGGAGTTAAGGCCTCAATCAGATCACCCATGATTGTATTGAATGGAGCAGGATGGAGGGGCTGAATGGCCTCCTCCTGCTCCTAATTTGTACGTACATATGTCACCCATTTATCTAGAGAACCAAGTCCCAGCCTGTTCCATCTTTCTTGATGCTTCTAAACTCTCAGTTCTGGTTTGTCCTTATGAATCTTTTTTGCACATTCTCCAGTGCCTCGAAACCCTCGAAACCTCAGTACTGACCCTCCGACAGTGCGGCGCTCCCTCAGTACTGACCCTCCGACAGTGCGGCACTCCCTCAGTACTGACCCTCCGACAGTGCGGCGCTCCCTCAGTACTGACCCTCCGACAGTGCGGCACTCCCTCAGTACTGACCCTCCGACAGTGCGGCGCTACCTCAGTACTGACCCTCCGACAGTGCGGCACTCCCTCAGTACTGACCCTCCGACAGTGCGGCGCTCCCTCAGTACTGACCCTCCGACAGTGCGGCGCTCCCTCAGTACTGACCCTCCGACAGTGTGGCACTCCCTCAGTACTGACCCTCCGACAGTGCGGCACTCCCTCAGTACTGACCGTCCGACAGTGCGGCGCTCCCTCAGTACTGACCCTCCGACAGTGCGGCGCTCCCTCAGTACTGACCCTCCGGCAGTGCGGCTCTCCCTCAGTACTGACCCTCCGACAGTGCGGCGCTCCCTCAGTATAGACCCTCAGACTCTGCGGCGCTCCCTCAGTACTGACCCTCCGACAGTGCGGCGCTCCCTCAGTACTGACCCTCTGACAGTGCAATACTCCCTCAGTACTGACCCTCCGACAGTGTGGTGCTCCCTCAGTATAGACCCTCAGACTGTGCGGCGCTCCCTCAGCACTGACCCTCCGACAGTGCGGCGCTCCCTCAGCACTGACCCTCCGACAGTGCGGCACTCCCTCAGTACTGACCCTCCGACAGTGCGGCACTCCCTCAGTACTGACCCTCCGACAGTGCAGCACTCCCTCAGCACTGACCCTCCGACAGTGCAGCGCTCCCTCAGTACTGACCCTCCGACAGTGCGGCGCTCCCTCAGTACTGACCCTCCGACAGTGCAGCATCCTCTGGGACCTGGAGGCTGCTGGGCACCTGCAGATTGAAGCTGAATTGCACTTTGGATCTCTTGTAATCTCCATGTCTCCTGCCCATTCCCTTTCCGCATTGTTTTCTCACCTTTCATCGATCCATGATGACCCAGATGGAGTCTGTTCAGCCCATCCAGTCCATGCTGCCTCTCTGTACACCAATCCAGTCAGCCCCATTCCCCCTCTCTCTCCCCTTCATCCTCCAAGCTTATTTCCCTCGAGTGTTTGTCCAATTTCCTTTTGAAATCATTCATCGTCTCCGTTGTCACCCCCCTCTTGGGCAGCGAGTTCCAGGTCATCACCTCTCGCCGTGTAAAACTGCTCTTCCTCACACCCCCGCCTGCCCCCCACCCAAAACCTTAATCCTGTGCTCCCGCCCCTCCCAGTCCTCGTACCATCAGCCAATGGGAACAGCTTATCTTTCTCTCCCTTATCCAAACCTGTCACCATCTTGGTCACCTCGATCAAATCTTCCCCTCGATCTCCTTCACTCCAAGGGGAACAATCCCAGCTTCTCCAACCGAACCCTGTCGCTAAAACCCCCTCATCCCTGCACCCGTTCTGGTAAATCCCCCTCCGCACCCTCTCACCGACCCTCACATCGTTAGTTGGGGCCTAACCAGATCTTTCTAAAGGTTCAGCATAACCTCCCTGCTGTTGTATTCAATGCCTCTGTTTCTGGAGCCTAAGATTCCATCTGCTTCACTAACTGCTCTCTCAGTCTGTCCTGCCACCTCCAAAGATCGATGCAACATCCTGGGGGTTACCATTGACCAGAAACTGAACTGGACCAGCCATATAAATACTGCGACTGCAAGAGCAGGTCAGAGGCTGGGAATCCTGTGGTGAGTAACTCACCTCCTGACTCCCCAAAGCCTGTCCACCATCTACAAGGCACAAGTCAGGAGTGTGATGGAATACTCCCCACTTGCCTGGATGAGTGCAGCTCCCACAACACTCAAGAAGCTCAACACCGTCCAGGACAAAGCAGCCCCGCTCGATCGGCACCCCATCCACAAACATTCACTCCCTCCACCACCGACGCACAGTAGCAGCAGCGTGTGTACCATCTACAAGATGCACTGCAGCAACTCACCAAGGCTCCTTCGACAGCACCTTCCAAACCCACGGCCGCTACCATCTAGAAGGACAAGGGCAGCAGACACATGGGGAACACCACCACCTGGAAGTTGCCCTCCGAGCCCCTCACCATCCTGACTTGGAAATATATCGGCCGTTCCTTCACTGTCACTGGGTCCAAATCCTGGAACTCCCTCCCTAACAGCACGGTGGGTGTACCTACACCACAGGGACTGCAGCGGCTCAAGAAGGCAGCTCACCCACCACCTTCTCAAGGGGCAATTAGGGATGGGCAATAAATGCTGGGCCCGGCCAGCGAAACCCACATCCCATGAATGAAAAATAAAATGAACCCCCAGATCCCTCGGACCCTTTAGAACTGTCCTGTTACGTCCACAGTGCCTCTCCCTGTCCCTTCTGCCACAATGCCTCACCTCTCACTTCCCTCTATTCAATTCCATCTGCCACTCCTCTGCCCATTCTCCAAGCCGATCTACATCCTGCTGCCGTCTCTCGCCTTAACCTCACCAGACAGAGGAATCACTCGTTCATCAGCTACTTTTCCCTGGATTTGTTTTCAGGTTCAAGCTGTTTGCTTGGATAGCGGCGCTGACTGGATTGTCCCAGGAATACTGCATGGCGTGTGGCCGGATTCGCGAAGAGGATGACCGCGATCTCTTTGTTCCCTGTATTACTCCCGGGTGTAAAGGTATTACTGACGTTTCAACCGACACCAATTCAAAGGTCATTTTTGGTTGAATTTTCGTGCAGGATGTGCGAATCATCTACCGTGACTCATCGGACAGAGGGCGAAAGACCCTTTACATTATTCCCGCCTCAAAACAGGAGGAGGCCATTCAGCCCTTCCAATGTGTCCCACTGTCTGATTCAATCATGGTCTCCATTTCAACTCCATCTTGTTTTCATTCCTTCAGCGGATGTGGGGGTCTTGGGCGAGACCGGCATTTGTTGCCCGTCCCTAATTGCCCCTTGAACTGAGGGTCTTGCTCGGCCATTTCAGGGGGGCAGTTAAGAGACGACCCCGTGGCTGTGGGGTCTGGAGTCATGTGTAGGCCAGACCGGGTAAGGAGGGCAGATTTCCCTCCCTAAAGGGGGCATTCGTGACCCAGATGGGGCTTTTATGACAATTGATGATGGTCGTCATGGTCACCGTCACTGAGACTCGCTTTATATTCCAGATTTATTAATCGGATTTAAATCCCACCAGCCGCCCGGGGCGGGGTTTGAACCCGGTTCCCCAGAGCATTAGGCCAGGCCACTGGATTAGTCCAGTGACATTACCACAATGTATCTGGCTGCCTTGGTTTCCATAACCTTTAACCCCCTCCTTACCCAACAAAAATCAATCCACCTCTGTTTGGAAATTTCCAATTGACCCCCCTCCCCACCTCGACAGCTTTATTGGGGGGGGAGAGAGTACCAGATTCTCGCTCCCCTGTGTGTGTGTGAAGTGCTTCCTGACATCCCCCCTGAACGGGCCTGGCTCCCATTTTAAGCTCCTGCCCCCTTGTTCTGGACTCCCCACCCCCACCAGAGGAAACAGTTTCTCTCCATCGACCCCATCGAATCCTTTAATCATCTTAAACCCCCCTCGATTCGATCGCCCCTTAATCTTCCACACTCGAGGGGATACAGACCGAGTCTGTGTGACCTGCCCTCGAGATTTAACCCTTTCAGCCCCGGGGTCGTCCTGGTGAAACCTCGACTATAGGATTTAGGAGCAGGAGGAGGCCATTCGGCCCCTCAGCCTGCTCCACCATTCAATAAGATCGTGGCTGACCGAATCCTGGTCTTAACTCCACTTTCCTGCCTGTCACCCCCATCACCCTTGACCCCCCCCCTCGCCGATCAAAAACCTGTCGAGCTCAGCCTCGAATATATTCCGGCCTCCACTGCTCTCTGGGGGAGAGAATTCCCCAGACTGACCACCCTCTGAGAGATGGAATTCCTCCTCAAGTCCGTCTTAACTGGGGGAGCCCTAACTTTTAAGCTGCGTCCCCTCGTTCTAGACACCTCACTGAGGGGGAACATCCTCTCAGCAATGGGTGTGTTATTGGGAAATGAAATCGAGCTCCGATAAGTGAGATGTGAGACATTTTGAGAACAAAGCCTCATGTTCCTTGGGGAATTAAGTGTCTAAATGGGGTTGGGGAGCAGAGGGATGTGGAGGTCCAGATTTACAGATCATTAAAGCTGCTTCACGAGACCATAAAAAGCACAAAACAAACACTGGGGTTCACTCCTCGAGGGATAGAATTGAGAAGAAGGGACGTTATATTAAACTTGTACTGGACTACTGGCAAGGCCACACTCTAGTCGTGTGACCAGTTCTGGTCTCCACATTACAGAAAGGATATGGAGGTACTGGAGAAGCAGGCGAACAGCAGGGGCATGTTTGTAGGGGGTGGTGGAGGTCAGGGGGGGCAGATAAACATATGAGGGAGAAAGGAATAGAAGGGTATGCTGAGAGACGGGTGGGAAGAGGCTCAAATGGAGCACAGGATGGACCAGATGGGCTGAATGGCCTGTTCCTGTGCCCTCCAAGAATCCTAGGCGGTGTCCCCGATTCCACCAAGTTCCTGAACTACTCTGCTGCTTTAGTCAGGCCTGACCCACCCTATCGCGATTCTGGGCCAACTCTGTCTCCGACCAGCTCCTGTCCAAGTTCCCCATTCCTTCTGGACACAGGCCACGTGTTTAAACCATGTGCTTGCTTCTCCATCAGGTTTATACTGCACTGACTGCTACCAACACATGAACAACATCTGCTCAGTATGCATGGGCCCACTGGCATATCAGGGAGACATCGACGAGGAGGTGTGAGTACACGACTCTTATTCATAGTTACTCATGGGTCTTGTCTGGCCAGGGTCTCTCTGTCCTCCAATAACTGATCTGTTCATCTTCTATTCTGTGCTTTTCTGCCTCTTCCTCGACTGGTTCCCCTTTGGTGGTTGGCTGGTGTTAGTGACTAACACTCCCTGAGAGGGAGTGCCGCACTGTCAGGGGTGCCATATTATGGATGAGATGTTAAACTGAGGCCCCTGCTGCCCTCTCCAGTGGGCCCTAAACTCTGGGATTGACTCCTAAAACCTCTTTGCCTCTCTCTCTCCCTCTCTCTCTCCCTCTCTGCCTCTCTCTCTCCCTCTCTTCCCCTCTCTCTCTCTCTGTCCCCTCCCCCCCTCCTTTAACCGAGCCTGTCCAAATATCTCCTTATGGGGCTCGTTGTCAAATTTGGTTTGAGGATACACCTCGAGACGTTTTATAGAATCATAATGTCGCTGAGGGACAGGAGGAGGCCATTCGGCACATTGCCGTGAAAGGAGCTACTTCAAGATAAGTTGCTGTTGGTGTAAAAACTCCCTGGGCCATGATTTTCTATGAAGGGCAGGGGCCATTCTTCCCGGCCACCTGGGCCAGCATTCATGCCACAGCAGGGGCTGCCAAAAAGTAGGTCATTATCACATTGTCGTTTGTGGGATCTTGCTGTGCGCAGATATTACGCCGCAGGATTCCCGCTTGCCGCACGGGACACCCTGAGTTCACCAAATGTGAAATGTGAAATGTGAAATTGTCTATTTTGGCAGGATGAATTAGAAAGAAGCATATCTAACTGGTGAGAGCTCTGAGGTGCAGAGGGATCTGGGTGTCCTAGTGCATGAATCACAAAAGGCCAGTGTGCAGGTACAGCGAGTAATGAGGAAAGCTAATAGAGTGTTATCACTTATTGTGAGAGGAATTGATTACAAGAGTAGGGAGGTTATGCTTCAGTTGTACAGGGCACTGGTGAGACCACATCTGGAATATTGTGTACAGTATTGGTCTCCTTATTTTAAGGAAGATGTGAATGTGTTAGAATCAGTTCAGAGAAGGTTTACCAGACTAATACCTGGAATGGGTGGGTTGTCTTTTGAGGAAAGGTTGGACAGGTTAGGTCTCTATCCGCTGGAGTTTAGAAGACTGAGAGACGACTCAATTGAAACCTTTAAGACCCTGAGGCGTCTTGACAGGGTGGACTTGGAGAGGATGTTTCCTCTTGTGGGAGAATCTAGAATTAGGGGTCACTGTTTAAAAATAAGGGGGTCGCCCATTTAAAACAGAGAAGAGGTGAAATTTTTTCTGTTAGACGGTTGTGAGTCTTTGGAAATCTCTTCCCCAAAAGGCGGTCGGAGCAGAGTCTTTGAGTATTTTTAAGGCAGAGCGAGATAGATTTCTGATTAACAAGGGGGTGAAAGGTTATCGGGGGTGGGTGGGAATGTGGGGTTGAGGTTACAGTCAGATCAGCCCTGATCTTACTGAATGGCAGAGCAGGCTCGAGGGGCCGAATGGTCTCCTCCTGCTCCCGATTCCTATGTTTGCATGAAAGGTGTTGGAGAGACGTTGAGGTCCTTCTTTCCTTGTGTTTGACGTTGAGAATCTTTCCACTCCCCACCCCCCCCCTACCCGGCCTGCCTCCCTCACCTCCACCCCCACCCCCTCTGCCCTCCTGCAGGGATTCCAGCGACTCTGGCAAGGTCAAGCTGTGGATCAGTGCCCTGGAGAACATGAAGACACGGCAGGACAAGGCCAAGCAAGAGCGGAAGAGGCTGCGCACCCTCCTGAAGGAGAAGATCAAACTGGCGCTCTACGAGGACCTGGACATCTCCGGGGAGAAAGACGAGGTGCTCAGGGCCCTCTTCAGGCAGAAGAAACTCGAGCAAGCGGCCAAGGAGGGGAGGCGACCAAGCAAGTGGAAGGCCTCGAGGCTACCGAGCGACGTGGAATCTGGCGGATCCGGGCGTCAGAGCACTAAAAGGTGTGTCAGAACCCTAGCGGTCAGGCACAACAGTGAAAGACACCATCGCAAAGGTGGTGGAGTGTCAGGTGTTAATAGTCCCAGGGCCTGAATTGAAAGGGGAGGTTGTCTTTCTACAGCTTTACAAAGCCCTGTTTGGAACATATCAGGAGTTCGGTGCACATTCCTGCGCTTTAGGAAGAATATATTGCTCTTAAGAACTTAGGGGCAGCAGAGGGACAGAGCCTGCTTCTGCATTGTGCGATAGTATGGTTCAATGATTCATCCCCTCGAGCCTGCCCCAGTCAATAATATCACTGCTGATGTGGCTGTGGCCATAACTCCACTTTCCTGTCTGCTCCCCGCACCCTTGACTCCCTCATCGATCAAAAATCTGTTCGACTCAGCCTTGAATATATTCAAGGGGGCTTAAGGGTGATGGAAAGCAGGTGGGCAGATGGGGTTAAGGTACAGGTCAGCTGTGATCTAGAAATAAATGGCGGGATAGGTGCGAGCGGCAGAATGGCCTCTTCCTGCACCTATAACTGAAGCCCCCCTTCCCTACCCAGAAGTGCGTTATTGTTGTGACCGATGCAGTTGTTAAAGCGGAATTATTTAAAAATCCCAGAGGGAAACTTTAAACAACTGTCATAACCAATAATTTCTAAATTCAGGAATCAGACCCCCGGTTCTCGAGGCTTTACATTAAACTAAATGAAACATTTTATTAATTTACACAATATATACACATGGCGACAAATTACGATTATCATAACTTTTAACAAATTCCCAAACTAATCTCCATTCAGGCAACAGAAACCCATAGACTTAACCAAACATCAGGCAAAGCATTTTCACCTTAAAAATTCAAAATGAGGATCTTTCACTGTGGAGCCAGTTGGAGGCTTACAGCTGCCTTTTGATCTCACATTGTCTCTGCCCCGCACACCCGCAAACTACTGAAGTTATACCGACCACCACTGATTGAATTCAAATTCGCATTGTCTCACCCGCCTCTTTGAATTTCCCCTTTTAACAATGAAACCCCTTTCACACCCGAAAACTACTGAAGTTATACCGACCACCACTGATTGAATTCAAATTCGCATTGTCTTACCCGCCTCTTTGAACTTCACCTTTTAACAACGAAACCCCTTTCATAGTAACAATTTTATTAGTAATCTAAACATATTGTTTGGTAGCTGCTAGATAGATGTCAGGTTTTAACCCCACTTCTCCAATGCTCTATTCAAAAAGTGCAAATGCAGCTATCTCTCTTACACATCAAAACTAGTACTTATCAAACCACCCAGACTCGCTGCTTTAATCCAGTTAAGACACACATACAGACTAAACCTCTATTTTAAAAGAAAAATATTTTCCAAGATATTGTATATATTAATAGCTTCATGACAGTCATGTTTCATCTTTAAGAAAGTGGTACATTAACTATCTTTACCCTCCTCCCCCCACCGCCCATGGCCCTCGCAGTGAAAGTGAGCTGGATTTTGCCTACCAGGACCAGTCAGAAGTGGACCAGACGAGCTCGGACGAGCCGTATGACCCCAGCATGTTCATCGCCAAGAGGAAGTACAGGGATGTGGTCTCGGTCAGTGAGCTGAAACCCACGGGGAGGAGGAGGAGGAGGAGCCGCTCCGCGCGGGACAGGGCCACCAGCGGCGAGAGCAGCAGCGGCGTTGGCAGCAGCAGCGAGCGTGGGACGCTGAGGGGTGTCCGTGTGGACGTGAGCAGCCCGGACATCACCACCACCTCCCACGGCACCGTCTCCTCACAGGTGCAGACGGAAAAGACCTACACCCACATGGACGAAGACTGGCAACTGGTGCTGCCTGATCTCGACTGAATTCATGAGGGAGAAGGAGAGGGAGGAAAGGGGCTTAGTGGGGGTGGGGGTGGGGGCGAGGGTGGGGGTGGGGAGGGTGGAGAGAAAGTGGAAGGAAAAGGACTTGGTGGGGGTGGGGGTGGGGATGAGGGAAGGGGTTGGGGTGGGGTTGGGGGGTGGGGGTGGGGGGTGGAGTTGGGGGTGGGGGGTGGCGTTGGGTTGGGAGTGGGGGTGCGGGAGGGGTGTGGGGGTGGGTGTTGGGGTGGGGGTGGGGTTGGTGTGGGGATGGGGGTTGGGGTGGGGGTGGGGTGGGGGTGGGGGTGGGGGGAGAGGGTGGGGGATAGGGTAGGGAGGTGGGGCTGGGGGTGGGGGTTGGGGTGGAGGGAGGGGGTGGGTGTGGGGTGAGAGGGTGGGGGTAGGGGTGAGGGAGAGGGTTGGGGTGGGGTTGGGGGGTGGGGGGTGAGGGTGGGTTTGGGGGTGGGGGGTGGGGTTGGGGTGGGGGTGGGGAGTGAGGTTGGGGGGTGGGGGGAGAGGGTGGGGGGTGGGTGTGGGGAGTGGGGTGGGGGTGGGGGTGGGGGAGGGGGGAGAGGGTGGGTGTGGGGGTGGAGTTTGGGGTGAGGGTGGGTGTGGGGGTGGGGGGAGAGCGTGGGGGGTGGGTTTGGGTGTGGGGGTGGGGGTGGGGGGACAGGGTGGGGGTGGGGAGATAGATTGAGGGACAAACACAGGTTGACAGGAATTCTCGTCCTCCATCAGTCAGTAACAGAAACTAGTCAGAGGACATCGGACAGGTTAGCTGTAGAATAAAGACATGTTTATATTGGAATGGAGCACGATAATTCCCTATCTGATTAAAATAACTTTTCTAATGTCTCCGAACCGTCTCTTGTATAACCAGCCCTGATTTCAGCTGAACAGGATTGTTTGGCTCCATGTTACTCACCCAGAGTGACAGCTCCCACTCCATCTCCTTCCCGGGGCCTGCAGCTCAGCCCAATGCTGTTCATCACCCGGACATGGCCGGGGTGGGGTGGGGTGACACAATTTGGGGAGGGCGGGGCGAAGGCCATCACAGCTTCAACCCAACGTCCCCAGGGAGGAAGACCTGACAATTGTTCCCTACATTGGTGCCCACTCCCCAGGCCTACCCGTGCCCTCTGGAGCCTGGAGGTAGGCCTCAGATGTTGTTTTCTGCCTCGTGCATACTGATTGGGCACTTGAGCACCTCTTGGCCTTCGTGTTGAGTTCAAGCACCTCAGAGGGCTTCCCATCTCCAATAAAGGCAATGGGGGGATATTTTAGGTCCACTTGAAGATTAACGTTTTATAGCAAAGATGGTGCCTTTAACAGTGCGGCGCTCCCTCAGTACTGACCCTCCGACAGTGCGGCGCTCCCTCAGTACTGACCCTCCGACAGTGCGGCGCTCCCTTCAGTACTGACCCTCCGACAGTGCGGCACTCCCTCAGTACTGACCCTCCGACAGTGCGGCGCTCCCTCAGTACTGACCCTCCGACAGTGTGGCGCTCCCTTCAGTACTGACCCTCCAACAGTGCGGCACTCCCTCAGTACTGACCCTCCGACAGTGCGGCGCTCCTTCAGTACTGACCCTCCGACAGTGCGGCGCTCCCTTCAGTACTGACCCTCCGACAGTGCGGCGCTCCCTTCAGTACTGACCCTCCGGCAGTGCGGCGCTCCCTTCAGTACTGACCCTTTGACAGTGCAGCGCTCCCTCAGTACTGACCCTCTGACAGTGCGACACTCCCTCAGTACTGACCTTCCGACAGTGCGGCATTCCCTCAGTACTGACCCTCCGACAGTGCGGCACTCCCTCAGTACTGACCCTCCGACAGTGCGGCGCTCCCTTCAGTACTGACCCTTTGACAGTGCAGCGCTCCCTCAGTACTGACCCTCCGACAGTGCGGCACTCCCTCAGTACTGACCCTCCGACAGTGCGGCATTCCCTCAATACTGACCCTCCGACAGAGCGGCACTCCCTCAGTACTGACCCTCCGACAGCGCGGCGCTCCCTCAGTACTGACCCTACGACAGTGCAGATCCCCCTCAGTACTGACCCTCCGACATTGCGACGCTCCCTCAATACTGACCCTTCGACAGTGCGGCACTCCCTCAGTACTGACCCTCCCACAGTGCAGCACTCCCTCAGTACTGACCCTCCGACAGTGCAGATCCCCCTCAGTACTGACCCTCCGACATTGCGACGCTCCCTCAATACTGACCCTCCGACAGTGCGGCGCTCCTTCAATACTTACCCTCCGACAGTGCGGCGCTCCCTCAATACTGACCCTCCGAAAGTGCGGCACTCCCTCAGTACTGACCCTCCGACAGTGCGGCACTCCCTCAGTACTGACCCTCCGACAGTGTGGCACTCCCTCAGTACTGACCCTCCGACAGTGCGGCACTCCCTCAGTACTGACCTTCCGACAGTGCGGCACTGCCTCAATACTGATCCTCCAACAGTGCGGCACTCCCTCAGTACTGACCCTCCAACAGTGCGGCACTCCCTCAGTACTGACCCTCCGACAGTGCGGCACTCCCTCAGTACTGACCCTCCGACAGTGCGGCATTCCCTCTGTACTGACCCTCTGACAGTGCGGCATTCCCTCAGCGCTGACCATGCGACAGTGCGGCGCTCCCTCAGTACTGACCCTCCGACAGTGCGGCACTCCCTCAGTACTGACCCTCCATCAGTGCGTCGCTCCCTCAATACTGACCCTCCGATTGTGCGGTATTCCCTCAGGACTGACCCTCTGACAGTGCGGCACTCCCTCAGTACTGACCCTCCAAAAGTGCGGCACTCACTCAGTACTGACCCTCCGACAGTGCAGCACTCCCTCAGTACTGACCCTACGTCAGTGCGGCACTCACTCAATACTGACCCTCCGACAGTGCAGCACTCCATTAGTACTGACCCTACGACAGTGCGGCACTCCGTCTGTACTGACCCTCAGACAGTGCGGCACTCCCTCAGTACTGACCCTCCAGAAGTGCGACACTCCCTCAGTACTGACCCTCCGACAGTGCGGCACTCCCTCAGTACTGACCCTACGACAGTGCGGCACTCCCTCAGCACTGACCCTCCAACAGTGCGGAACTCCCTCAATACTGACCCTCCGATTCTGCGCCACTCCCTCAATGCTGGACCTATGACAGTCCGGTGCTCCCTCAGCACTGGCCCTCCAACAGTGCTGTACTCCCTCAGTATTGACCCTCTGAAAGTGCGGCACTCCCTCAGTACATACCCTCCAACAGTGCGGCACTCCCTCAGTACTGACCCTCCGACAGTGCGGCACTCCCTCAGCGCCGACCATGTGACAGTGCTGCACTGCCGCAGTACTGACCTTCTGACAGTTTGGCAGTCCCTCATTACTGACCCTTTGACAGTGCGGCACTCCCTCAGTACTGACCCTCCAACAATGCAGCACTCCCTCAATACTGACACTCCGATCGTGCGGCGCTCGCTCAATGCTGGACCTATGACAGTCCGGTGCTCCCTCAGCACTGGCCCTCCGACAGTGCGGCACTCCCTCAGTACTGACCCTCTGACTGTGCAGCACTCCCTCAGCACTGATTCTCCGACAGTGTGGCAATCCGTCAGTACTGACCCTCCGACAGTGCGGCACTCCCTCAGTACTGACCCTCCGACAGTGCGGCACTCCCTCAGTACTGACCCTTCGACAGTCCGGCGCTCCCTCAGGACTGACCCTCCAACAGTGCGGCATTCCCTCAGCACTGACCCTCCGACAGTGCGGCACTCCCTCAGTACTGACCCTCTGACTGTGCAGCACTCCCTCAGCACTGATTCTCCGACAGTGTGGCAATCCGTCAGTACTGACCCTCCGACAGTGCGGCACTCCCTCAGTACTGACCCTCCGACAGTGCGGCACTCCCTCAGTACTGACCCTTCGACAGTGCGGCGCTCCCTCAGTACTGACCCTCCGACAGTGCGGCGCTCCCTCAGGACTGACCCTCCAACAGTGCGGCATTCCCTCAGCACTGACCCTCCGACAGTGCGGCGCTCCCTCAGTACTGACCCTCCGACAGTGCGGCACTCCCTCAGTACTGACCCTCCGACAGTGCGGCACTCCCTCAGTACTGACTCTCCGACAGTGCGGCGCTCCCTCAGTACTGACCCTCCGATAGTACAGCACTCCCTCTGTACTGACCCTCCGACAGTGCGGCGCTCCCTCAGTACTGACCCTCCGACAGTGCGGCGCTCCCTCAATACAGGCACTGGGGGTTGTCAGCCTGCGCTATGGGCTGAAGCCTCTAGGGTGGGGACTCTACGTCAGGACTTCCTGACTCCGAGGCGAGAGAGAGTTAGACCCGCAGTGCCTGGGATGGACCAATCGATAACATCTGGGAGGAGTGAGGAGCGAGTCTGCCCAGTGATGCCCCCACCCCATGGAAGAATAAAGAAAAAGCAATGAATGTTTTAATTTGCTCCTGCCTGAATGCCTAAGCGAGGCACATCGATCAAAAGGCTTCAATCTGCCCTCTCTGCTGGGCGTTGCTCCAACCAGCCCCGTCATTATTTGCCTGTGATCTGGTGTCACATCCGCGACAAACAGGAAATGATGGAAAAGCCCAGTAGGCCAGACAGACGGGGAAGAGTTTGCCTTTCTGCTCGCCATGTCCCCCTCCCCATCAGGACCGAAGGGGGTTCAAAATGTCTTGTGCCTCGATGGAATGTGGCTAACTCCACAGCGCACTCACCTCACCCACAGTGTGGAGGGGCCAGGGACACTCTGTTATCCAGGAAGATAATGGGGAAGGGCTGGAGGGTTGGAGATTTCGGGAAATTATGGGGGAGCGAGAAGGGAAAATTCTTAGTCGTGGGGCAATGAAATGAAACAGGCACTGTGGAGGCACTGGAGGAAGTAACCAGAGACACTCAGGATAAATGTCCGTGTGATCAATAAAGCAACTTTATTTCCACCCCCATCTGTTAAGAGGGGGAGACGGTGTTGTCATGGTAATGTTACTGGGCAAGTAACCCAGAGCCCCAGGCTCTGGGGACACGGGTTTAAATCCCACCCCCACCCCCCGGGCGGCTGGTGAAATTTAAATCCGATTAATAAATCTGGGAATATAAAGCGAGTCTCAGTGACGGTGACCATGACGACCATCATCGATTGTCATAAAAACCCCATCTGGTTCACTAATGCCCCATTTAGGGAGGGAAATCTGCCCTCCTTACCCAGTCTGGCCTACACATGACTCCAGACCCACAGCCCTGTGGTCGACTCTCAAACTGCCATCCCCCTGAAATGGCCAAGCGAGACCCTCAGTTCAAGGGGGCACTTAGGGACGGGCAACAAATGTTGGCCTCACCGGCGACGCCCACATCCCATGAAAGTAATTGAACGATGGGCAGTCCACCATAATTACGGAGAGCTATTTTTAAAAAGTTTTACACCCAACGAGGGGATGAATGAAACTCTCTTGCTTTTCACAACAACAGCATCCTTTTCCTCAATAACAACCAGAATCTCTTCTCATATTGAAAACAAAAGCACAGGGACATAGAATGAAATAGTCTCTCAATAGGAAAATACCATTCGTAAGGAAAGCCTATTCACACGACCAGCCCACACTATCGCACTCCCCGTGGGTAAGGCCGCTTGCTCACTGTACACCCAGGGTAAACATCAGTGGGGCAAACCTTTCAAGGTGTACATTGAATCATGTCTTCAAACTGAGGATGCAGATGAGAGAGAGCGAGAGAGATGGAGGAAGGGAGGGAGAAAGGGTAGATAGTATTCCCCCTTCCACCCCACCGACCCCCACCTCCTCACCCCCACTGTCCTCAGGTGATATAAAGGAGGGGCTTCCAACTATTAAGGTGCAACTCGACTCTGCGAAAATCCATGGACAGAACAAACCAATGGTGTAGCTGCTGCAAGAGCCAGAGTCCAGCTACAAACTGCCCGTATTGGCCCATGGATGTTTTTCGGGCTGGAGGAAGGTTTATATTGTAGCTCCCCATGGGTCTTTATTGGGACTCTTGCTTTTCCTGATGTATCTTAATGATCTAGACCTTGGTGTGCAGAAACAAGTTCAAAATTTGTGGACAGTACAATACTTGGGAGAATTGTAAACTGTGAGGAGACCAGTGTAGAACTTCAAAATGACGTTGACACTTTGGTGGAGTGGGCAGGTAGATGGCAGATGAAGTTCAATGCGGAGACGTGTGAGGTAATACATTTCAGTACAAAGAACATGGAAAGATAGTATAAAGTAAAGGAGACTATCCTAAAGGGAGTGCGGGAACACACGTGCCTGGGTGTATATGTGCATCATTGAAGGTGGTAGCTTGAGAGAGCAGTTAATAAAGCATTCAGTGAGTTGTGTTAAATTTGTATAAGACAGCTGTTAGACCTCAGCTGGAGTACTGCATACGGTTCTGGGCATTGCATTTTAGGGAGGATGTGAAGGCCCTGGAGAGAGTGAAGAAGAGGTTTGCAAGAATGGTTCCAGGGGTGAGGAACTTCAGTTACGTGGACAGATTGGAGAAGTTGGGACTGTTTTCCTTGGAGAAGAGAAGGTTGAGAGGAGATTCGAACGAGGTGTTCAAAACCACGAGGGGCCTGGACAGAGTCGATAGGGAGAAACTGTTCCTATTGGTGGATGGATTGAGAACCAGAGGGACCCAGATTTAAGGTAATTGGCAAAAGGAGCAAAAGAGAGAGGAGAATTTTTTTTCCTCACAGTGAGTGGTTTGGATCTGGAATGCGCTGCCTTAGATTGTGGTGGAGGCAGGTTCAATGGAGGCGTTAAAGATGGAATTAGATGATTATTTGAAAAGAAACAATGAGCAGGGTTACGGGGAGAAGGCAGGAGAATGGCACTGAGTCATAATGCTCATCCTGGAAGCTGGTGCAGACATGATGGGCTGAATGGCCTCCTTCTGCACTGTAACAATTCAGTATTTCTATGACATGCCTGCCCCTTCGGGTGGGCCCCAAGGTGAGATCCCCTCTCTTAGAAACCTCGAAGAGAGGACTAAGGAGCAGGAGTAGGCCCTTCGGCCCCTCAAGCCTGCTATGTTCAATAAGATCATGGGTGATCTAATTGTGGCCTCACCTCCACTTTCCTGCCTGTCTCCCTACCATAACCCACTCATGGATCAAAAACCTGTCTACCTCAGCCTTGAATATATTCAGTGACCCGGCCCCCACTGCTCTCTGGGGGAGAGAATTCCACAGACTGACCACCCTCTGAGAGAAGAAATTCCTCCTCATCTCCATCTTCAATGGGAGACCCCTTATTCTGAAACTGTGCCCCCCCCTCCTCGTTCTAGGTTCCCCCACGAGAGGGGGAAACATCCTCCCAGCATCCACCCTGTCAAACCCCCTCCCCTCAGGATCTTATATGTTTCAATAAAATGACCTCTCATTCTTCTAAACTCTAGGCCCAGACTGCTCAATGTTTCTTCATGAGTCGGGATTAACCTTGTCTGAACTCTGAACTGAAGTCCTGAGCAATTTTCCACAGTTTCCACAATCCTGCTCACTTGTTTTGGAGGGAGGGGGGTTCGTCCAGGATATATTTTCACAGTGAGGTTCGCCCTGACAGTTCCCCACCACAACCGTTGCTACATATGCACTGTTTTAGGGTGGAGGATGGTGGGGGTGGGGAGAGGGGGTTAAAATTAAGCAGCCAATTTGTGCACAGCAAGCTCCTACAAACAGATTGGTGGTAATGATGCATGAATGATTGTAAGTGGTGTTGGTTGAGTGACATGCACTGGCCCAGGACATTGAATAGACAGAGATTTATTCTGGTATATATATGTACGGACTTAACAGCACGACTGCCCACCAGACTGGACCCTTTAGACAGAGCGCTCTGGTAATTATTCAGTATTCAAACTGTGCTCAAAATTACAATCGTCACAACTGGTTTGAGTCTGTTTCACATTCAGAGGATTCCCAAGGGACCAGAATTGGAGGAGTGCAGAGATCGCAGAGGGTTGTAGGGGCTGGAGGAGGTTACGGACATAGGGAGGGGTGTAGGGGCTGGAGGAGGTTACAGAGATATGGAGGGGTGTAGGTGCTGGAGGAGGTTGCAGAAATAGGGAGGGATGTAGGGGCTGGAGGAGGTTACAGAGATAGGGAGGGGTGTAGGGGCTGGAGGAGGTTACAGAGATAGGGAGGGGTGTAGGGGCTGGAGGAGGTTACAGAGATAGGGAGGGGTGTAGGGGCTGGAGGAGGTTACAGAGATGGGGAGGGGTCTAGGGGCTGGAGGAGGTTACAGAGATAGGGATGGGTGTACGGGCTGGAGGAGATTTTAGAGTTTGGGAGGGTGTTAGGGGCTGGAGGAGGTTATAGAGATAGGGAGGGATGTAGGGGCTGAAGGATGTCACAGCGATTGGGAGGGTGTTAGGGGTTGGAGGAGATTTCGTAGCTAGGGAGGGATGCCGGACCTGGAGGAAGTATTGAGATATCGAGGGGTGTAGGGTTGGAGAAGGCTGTAGAGATAGGGAGGGGTGTAGGGTTGGAGGAGGTTATGGAGATAGGGAGGGGTGCAGGGGCTGGAGGAGGTTATAGAGATGGGGGGGGGTGTAGGTGCTGAAGGAGGTTACAGAGATAGGGAGGGGTGTAGGTGCTGGAGGTGGTTACAGAGATAGGGAGGGGTGTAGGGGCTGGAGGAGGTTACAGAGATAGGGAGTTGTGTAGGAGCTGGAGGAAGTTACAGAGATAGGGAGGAGTGTAGGGGCTGGAGGAGGTTACAGAGATAGGGAGTTGTGTAGGAGCTGGAGGAAGTTACAGAGATAGGGAGGGGTGTAGGGTTGGAGGAGGTATTGAGATAGTGAGGGGTGTAGGGTTGGAGGAGGATATAGAGATAGGGAGGTGTATAGGGGCTGGAGGAGGTTACAGAGATAGAGAGGGGTGTAGGGTTGGAGGAGGTATTGAGATAGTGAGGGGTGTAGGGTTGGAGGAGGATATAGAGATAGGGAGGGTGTAGGGTTGGATGAGATACAGAGGTAGGGAGGGGTGTAGGTGTTGGAGGAGGTTACAGAGATAGGGAGGGGTGTAGGGGCTGGAGGAGGTTACAGAGATAGGGAGGGTTGTAGGCACTGGAGGAGGTTACAGAGATAGGGAGGGGTGTAGGTGTTGGAGGAGGTTACCGAGATAGGGAGGGGTGTAGGGGTTGGAGGAGGTTACAGAGATAGGGAGGGGTGTAGGGGCTGGAGGAGGTTACAGAGATAGGGAGGGGTGTAGGTGCTGGAGGAGGTTACAGAGATAGGGAGGGGTGTAGGTGCTGGAGGAGGTTACAGAGATATGGAGGAGTGTAGGTGCTGGAGGAGGTTATAGAGATAGGGAGCAGCAAGGAGAACTGCTTCCACCACCTTTTGAGGAACAGATTTCCAAAGTCTCGGTACCCTCTGAGGGAAAGAATTTCTGTCACCTTTTTAAATGGGTGACCCCTTACTTTTAAATGGTGACCCCCTAGTTCTATATTCTCCCAGAAGAGGAAACCTCCTCTCCACATCCACCCTTCCAAGGCCACTCGGTGTCTTTAAGTTTTCGAATAGGTTGCTCTTCCTCTTCTAAACTCCAGCCGATACAAGCCTAACCTGTCCGACCTTTCCTCATAAGGCAACCCTCCCAATCTTGGTTTTAGTCTAATGAACTTTTTCTGACCTGCTTCAAACTCTTTTACGTTCTTCCTTAAATAAGGAGACCAATACTGTACACAATACTCCAGAGGTGGTCCCACTAGTGCCCTCTCCAACTGAAGCCTAACCTTCCCACTCGTGTATTCAATTCCCCTCACAATAAGTGAAAACATTCTATTAGCTTTCCTCATTACTTTCTGCACATGAATACTAGCCTTTTGCAATTGATGGACTAGGACACCCAGATCCCTCTCAACCTCAGAGCTCTGCAATCTTTCACCATTTAGATAATAAGCTTCATTTCTTTCCTTCTTGCCTAAATGAATGATTTAGCATTTGCCTACATTATGATCCATTTTCCACATGTTTGCCGACTCATTTAACCTATCTATGTCTCTTTGTACGTTCCATATGTCCCCTTCACAACTTACTCTCCTACCTACACCCAGGGACTGCAGCGGTTCAAGAAGGCAGCTCACCACCACCTTCTCAGGGGTAATTAGGGATGGGTAATAAAAATCTGCTTGCCTAGGCAGTGACACCCACATCCCGTGTGAGAATAAGGAAAAGGGCTACTGCTCTTCGAGACCCATAAACCTATATACAAAGAACATAATTTCATTGTTTCCGGTTGATAGGAACTTGGAAATGTCAGCAGTGAGGAGGATAGAAGTACGATTCAGGAGGAGATCGAGAGGTTGCTGAAGTGAAGAGACACTTAAAATGAATGCAGTGCAGAGTGAAGAATATGTTTGGAAGGAAGATTGAGTTGAAAATTCAACTGAATGTGACTAAGGAGTAGCATTAGTAACTGTACACACCTCTTTATCACTGGAATGACATGGACCCTTTTTTCTCAATTCATTCTTTCATGAACATGAGTGTTGCTGGCAAGGCCAGTGTTTGTTGCCCATCCCTAATTGCCCCTGGAACTGAGGGTCTCACTCGGCCATTTCAAAGGGGCAGTTAAGAGTTGACCACGTGGCTATGGGTCTGGAGTCATGTGTAGGCCAGACCGGGTAAGGAGGGCAGATTTCCCTCCCCTAAAGGGGGCATTAGTGACCCAGATGGGGTTTTTATGACAATCGATGATGTTCGTCATGGTCACCGTCACTGAGACTTGCTTTATATTCCAGATTTATTAATTGAATTTAAATTCCACCAGCTGCCGGGGTGGGGTTTAAACCTGTGTCCCCCAGAGCATTAGGCCAGGTTTCTGGATTCCAATGACACTACCATGATGCCACCACCTCCCACATGTTGTGCAAAATGCACAGAACACATTTGCTTTCACGAACATTGGGTACAAAATTGACAGTATTGTGTTAAACCTGATTAAATGATTGGGCAGGCCTCAGCTAAGGACCCTGTCAGTATTCCGGCAATAGTGCTGAAGACTTGTGCTCCAGAACTTGCCGTACCCCTAGCCAAGCTGTTCCAGTACAGCTACAACACTGGCATCTACCCAGCTATGCGGAAACTTGCCCAGGTATGTCCTGTACACAAAAAGCAGGACAAATCCAACCCGGCCAATTACTGCCCCATCAGTCTACGCTCGATCATTGGCAAAGTGATGGAAGGTGTGTGTGACAGGGCCATCAAGTAGCACTTACTCAGCAATGACCTGCTCTTTGATGCTCAGTTTGGGTTCTGCCAGGGTCACTCAGCTCCTGACTTCATTACAGCCTTGGTTCAAATATGGACAAAAGTGTTGGACTCCAGAGGTGAGGTGAGAGCGATTGCCCTTGACATCAATGTAGCATCTGGCCGAGAGTGGAATCAAGGAGTCCTAGCAAAACTGGAGCCAATGGGATTCAGGGTGGAGTGGGATGGGGAGGAGGGTGGTCAGCTCCATTGGTTCGAGTCATACCTAGCATAAAGGATGATGATTGTAATAGTTGGAGGACAATTATGATCAGATACGAAAGCTGTCTGTGTACAGATGCAGCAAGACCTGGACAACACTCGGTTGATGAGTTGCCAGTAACATCCATGCCACTCAAACACCAAGCAATGCCCACCTACACATCAACAGGAGGATGCCATTCAGCCTCACAAGCTGCCACACAAGAACAGGAAGAGGCCATTCAGCCCCACTGTTAGGAAATAGAGATAGTTTAAGTAATTTAAATTGGTATTTGTAGGTGTTAGGAATGAGTTTTACCTTTAATGTTTAAGTTTCATTTGTATTTCTGCATCTCTGTGTTAAGAAAGGTCAAGTTTTAGTTACAGTTTTAAAAGGTGCTTGCATTTCTCTGAGTTTTATGACTCCTAAAGAGAAATTAAACAACCAAGGGTGGAGGAATTGGGCTGTTGCCTAGCAACAGTGGGCCAGGGAGGAAGGTCCTCCACACTGATATACACACAAGGAAAACAGCAGTTTGTTTTCAAAGCTGGTGGAGTGCAGCTGGTTTTGGCAACAGCTGCCAGAGAAGCAGCATAGAAGGGGCAGGTATCCTGCTCCAAGCTAAAGTTGGTAGAAAGTAGCTGCCAGGAGAGACTGGAACAAAGGGGACAGATAACAAGTTTCAGTCTAAAGAAAAATCCCCAAATTCCAGGGGAGTGGAACAAGGGAAAATCCCAAGAAGACTTTCTAGTCAAAGGAAGGGCAGGAAACTGGAAAAGTTCCTGTTAAGTGAAGTTAATAATGAGGAGCAGAGGGAATGACTCCAAGCTTCAGATTTAAAGAGACAAAAGCTGCAGAAAGCAGGTTTAAAGCGAGAACATCTTGCAAGAGGCAAGAAGGTCCAAATTGATGGCTGAAGTGTTGTAACTCTTTGCTCTGGGCATGTGAAGTGCTGGCGCACTGTTGACGGCTGAGTGAGTGAGAGAGAGAGAGAGTGTGTGTGTGCATGGGAGAAAGCTTGAATGCATGTGGTGACCCAGGGAAGAGAAAAATAAGAAGAGTTTGAAACCCTGGAGGTGAACCCTGGCGGGAGGTATCTGAGAGAAAGTGTTGGTTTGGGAGAGGATTCAAAAGTGGTTCTTAGAGGGTGGAGATTGGATACCTCGTGTGAAAAACAGGGTTCAGTGAGACTAGTTGGCTCAGGGTGTGACAAGTATCTGGAGAGAGTTGAGGAGAGATCCATACCACCTGGTTGAGGTGGCATCTGTCACTTGGTTTCAGAGTGTGGTGTGTCTGACCACAGGGTGCCAAAGGTTTACATGGACTGTGTACTTACTGTGAACATTAGAGTATAAGATAGCTTTTGCAGCTTGTGTTATCCTTACAAACCTGTACGTATCTGTTAAGCTAATGTGGGTGAAGGAGTATTGTAAGATAGTTCATCTTTTCCTGTTTATGTTTTATTATTTTGTTAAAAGTTCATCAGCTGACTCCTGTGACTCTGTTCAGTAGCCACACTCCACGTATCTAAACAAGCTAACAAAAGCTAGGATCTATCAAGCTGGGTTCCACTCTGGGTTTGGGCTTGTCCAGGAGTAACCTCAGTTGTGATTATAACACCCACTAGCTACCATTCAAGAACAGAAAGAGGCCATTCAGCCCCAGTAGCTGCCACACAGGAACAGGAAGAGGCCATTCAGCCCCACTAGTTGCTACATGGGAACAGGAAGACGCCAATCAGATCCAGTAACTGCCACACGGGAACAGGAAGAGGCCATTCAGCCCCACTAATTGCCACATGGGAACAGGAAGAGGCCAGTCAGATCCACTAGCTGCCACACGGGAACAGGAAGAGGCCAGTCAGATCCACTAGCTGCCACAAGGGAAAAGGGAGAGGCCTGTCTAGCTGATTATACAAGAACAGGAGGAGGAAATTCAGCACCCCTGAACTTGTGGCACAGGAACAGGAAAAGGATATTTGGCCGTTTCTCATTCGCGTCTGTCACATAGGAGGGGAAGCCACTCAACCTCTCGAGCATGTCGCAGAGGAACAGGTGGATGTCATTCTGCCCCTTGTACCTCTAGCACAGGAACAGGGGGAGGCCATTCAGCCCCTCAAGCCCGTTACATAGGAAGTAAAGGAAGTCACTCAGTCCTCTAAGCCTGTTACACAGGGAAAGGAGGGGGCCATTCTGCCCCTCTCTCCTTCGAGCCGGACACACAGAAACAGGGGTCCATTCAGCCCCTCGAGCCCATTACATATGAACAGAAGCAGACCATACAACCCCTCAATGCATCTACACAGAAAATAGAGGAGGCCATTCAGCCACTCCCGTGCTTGTTACACAGGAACAGGAGGAGGCCATTCAGCCCAGAGCCATTCTTGGCTGGGATTTGTCCGACTTTTAAAGGAACAGCATCACTTTGCATATTGAAATAATTTCATTTGCAAAAGATCAGTTCTACATGAAGGAATATTTTCACCAGAGGAGAGAGGGATAATTTTTAAAGATAATAACGTATGAAAATATTCATTCTCACTTAGGTTAGTATTCTTTTCCCAACTAATACAGAAATGGGGAAAATTATAACTGGGAACAAAGAAATGTCAGAAGAATTGAACACATATTTTGGTTCTGTCTTCACAAAAGAGGACACAAAACTATTTCCCAGAAATGTTAGGGACTCAAGGGTATAGTGAAAGGGGGCAATTGAAAAAAAAATCAGTATTAGTAATGAAATAGTGCGAGAGAAATTAAAAGGGTTAAAGGGTGAAAAATCCCCAGGGCCTGATAATCTACATCCCAGGGTACTAAAGGAAGTGGCTCTGGAAATATTGGATGCATTGGTGGTCATCTTCCAAAATTCTATAAGCTCTGGTGCAGTTCCTACAGATTGGAGGGTGGCAAATGTAACTGCACTGTTTAAAAAGGAGGGAGAGAAAACACAGAGAATTACAGACCAGTTAGTCTAACATCAGTAATGGCTAGAGTCTGTTGTAAAAGACGTGGTAACAGAATACTTGGAAAGCATTAACAGGATCAGACAAAGTCAGCATGGGTTTAGGAGAGGGAAATCATGCTTAATGAATCTACTGGAGTTTTTTTGAGGATGTAACTAGTAGAATAGATAAGGGAGAACCAGTGGATATGGTGTATTTGGATTTCAGGAATGCTTTTGATAGTCCCACATAAGAGGTTAGTGGGAAAAATTAAAGCACATGGGATTGGGGGTAATATACTTGCATGGATTGAGTTTTGGTTGATAGGCCAGAAACAGAGAGTGGGAATAAATGGGTCTTTTTCCGGGTGACAGTCGGTGACTAGTGGTATACCACAGGGATAATTCCTTATGCCACAGCTATTCACCATATATATAAATGACTTGAATGTGGGAACCAAATACAATATTTCCCAGTTTGCTGATGGCGCAAAACTGGGTAGGGTTGAAATTTGTGAGGAGGATGCAAGGAGGCTTCAGGGCGATTTAGTCAAGTTGTGTGTGTGGGCAAACACATGGCAGACGCAGTATAACGTGGATTAATGTGAAGTTATATGTTTCGATGTGAAAAACAGAAAGGCTGAGTATTATTTAAATGGTGATATATTGGGGAATGTGGATGTACAAAGGGATCTGGGTGTCCTTGTACACCAGTGAATGAAAGTAAACAGGCAGGTGCAGAAAGCAGTTAGGAAGCAAATGGTATGTTGACCTTTACTGCAAGAGGATTTGAGTTCAGAGCTAGGGATGTCTTATTTCAGTTATACAGGGCCTTGGTGAGACCACACCTGGAGTATTGTGTGCAGTTTTGGTCTCCCTACCTAAGAAAGGATATACTTGCCATAGAGGGAGTGCAGCGAAGGTTCATTAGGCTGATACTGGGGATGGCAGGACTGTTGTATGAGGAGAGGTTGGCTTTGCTGAGTCTGTATTCACTAGAGTTTAGAAGAATGAGAGGAGATCTGATTGAAACGTATAAAACTCTAACATGGCTAGACAGAATAAATGTGGGGAGGATGTTTTCCCCTGGTTGGGGAGTCTAGAACCAGGGGCCACAGTCTCAGGATACGGGGCAGGACATTTAGGACTGAGATGAGGAGAAACTTCTTCACTCAGAGGGTGATCAAACTGTGGAACTCTCTACCACAGGAGGCTGTGGAGGCCAAGTCACTGAATATATTCAAGAAAGAAATTGATAATTAGGGGCATCAAGGACAATGGAGAGAAAGCATTGAGATAGGGGACCATCCATGATCATAATGAATGGTGTAGCAGGCTCGAAGGGCCGAATGGCCTACTCCTGCTCTTAATTTCTATATGTGTCTATTGCAAGACCAGAACATCAACACAGGCTGATTCCAAAAAGGTGGTAATGAGAAGGAATTTATCAGGTTTGGCTATATTAAATTTATCAAATGTGCAGACGCATTGTATTCCTGCTCTTAATAGATGTACTTTTGTGAAGATTTCTGACAGCTGCCATCTCCAGGGTTAAAAATCACACATCCATCATCACTAGGGTCATTCTTATATCGCAGAATGTAACCAGCTGCTATCAATCTCACCCCTGGATTCTCTCTTTCTCTCTCTCTCTCTTTCGCTCTCACTCTATGTGAAGAACATGTTGCAGTACCTCGCAAAGGATGCACTCCAAAGGTCTGGAGAGCTCATTGCAATTGTGAGTTGGCATTCTGTGGCATGAGACGCTGATAATGCCAGCATGTTATCTCTTTCGTGCCGCTCCATTAGAGCTTTAGTATATCAGCAGGAGGCTGCAGCATCTTTGTGATGGTGCTGGCTGCAGGAGAGACAGGAGTTTCTCTTCAAAAAGTGCATCGGATCGTTTATGCCCACCCGAGAGGGCAGACGACCCTCCCTTAGCTTCTCAGCCCCAAGGCGGTACCTCTATGAGTGCAGCACTCCCTCAGCACTGCGCTGAAAGGCTAATCCAGTTTATAGCCTGAGTCTCTCTGGAAGGAGTCCTGACTTTCAGACCCAAGAGGCAGCAGTTTTACAACTGAGCCAGCTCATGTCCTAAACTGTGCAGAAGCAGATCATGAACCAGGAGACAATGAATGGTGACAACCTTTCATTACCATAGCAGCATCATGTGGTTTCTGTTCAAAATGAAACAAATGTGTATTTCTGAAAGTTAGCATTTAACCCTGAAGCTGAACTGGATGAAAACGACAGAGAGACAGAGAGGGAGAGAGAGAGAGAGAGAGAAAGAGAGAGAGCGAAAGAGAGATGGAGAGAGAGCAGAGTGGACAGACGTAGTAAGCAGCTCCCTGGGGAGTGGAGAGGTTGGTGGGGTGCAGAGGGTGGGCAGTTGAGGAGTGGATGTGACCAGGTGGTCTATACACTAGACCTCGACCTCTGATACTACAGACCAGCCACCTCCTCCTGACACTGAGGTCCCTGCCTCCCCAGCACCTTATGCCTCTTTCTCAAATTCTTCCCGCGGATGCCAGTGGAGCTTAAATTTCCTGGTAACATAGCAACAGGAGGGACATCATTACGTGAGGTCATGGCTGATCTGAATCCTAACTCCATTGACCTGCCTTGGTTCCATGCCGCTTAGTGCCCTGGTCTAGGAAGGCTCCTTCAATCTCAGGTTTTAAATTATTAATGGGGCTAGTAAATGTTCTCTTTGGTGTAGGAGTGAGTTCCACCCTTCTCCCACCCTTCTCCCCTGAATGGCCTGGCTCTGGCTTTTCAGGTTATGCCCTCTTTGCCCTGGGTGTGGACTTCCTGCACTGCCCTGCAACAAGTTGAGCAGCATAACCCAAAGAGAAAGGGCTCGCTAGGAAGGCTAGTGTGGGGATAGACTGAGGGAAGATCGGCCTTGTGAAGCCAGGAGCTGAGCACATTACCTGGGGCTGGCACTCCAGTGTGAATTTCAGGTGGAACTTGCAGTGTCTCTGGCCACAAACCTCCGACCCTCCTTCGGTAGGACTGATACCAAAGGAGTGAAAGGTGGGCAACCATGATATCCCTGTGGAAAAATGCAGCTATCACGGATCGATCAGCTTAACATCAGTGGTGGGGAAACATTTAGAGTCATTAATCCGGTAGGAAAAACAACATCATTTGGCACTTGGAAAAGTACAGATCAATAATTGAAAACCGGAATTGATTTCTTAAAGACCAGAGGAAAATATTGCGGGTGCTGGAAATTTAAACTAAAGCCAAAACAAACAATAGAAAATGTTGGAAATGCTCAGCAAGTCAGGTAACATCTGTGGTGAGAAACAGAGTGAAGGCTTCACGATGACCTTTCAAGGTTTAACTAAATTGATGAAGTAATGGAGAGAGTGTATGAGATTAGTGTGTTGATGCTTTATATAAGGACAATCAAGAGGCCTTTAATATGTTATCATGTGATGGATGTCTGTTGCCACCTGCCTGAATAGTCTGCATCTCACTCTAGGTAGATCTTGCTGTGTGTGCGTGCCTGGGCGTGTGTGTGTATGTGTGCATGTGTGTGTGTGCATGTGTGTGTGCGCATGTGTGCGTGCATGTGCATATGTATGTGTGTGTGAGATGGGTGGGGGTGGGGGGTGGTGAGAGTCTCAGTGTCCTTCCTATCTCTCATCCTTCTCCACTGCCCTCCTGGTGCCCAGGGCTGTGCCCTTCCTGTAAAGCATGGTGCTCCTCATGGGCACTGG
Organism: Cetorhinus maximus; assembly: GCF_964194155.1. Lineage (NCBI taxonomy): Eukaryota > Metazoa > Chordata > Chondrichthyes > Lamniformes > Cetorhinidae > Cetorhinus > Cetorhinus maximus. Next base: position 280,095 of record NW_027596396.1, read on the forward strand.
GTCCATGCATCACTCCATGGCCAAGTACCCCACTTCACTGCTGCAATGTTCAGTCTCCAGGACGGCCATGATTGGCTCCTCACTTTGTTCCCATTTCCGTTCACTACAATATCTTTGGTATTGTTAGAGAAATAGAAAATACTGATTGAGTCTGCAGAGGTAAGCAAGCATAATGGCAGCAGCTGGACACTGAGTGCAGCTTGTCACCAAGTGCGAGCTTGGAAAGTTGGTGAGTGAGGGAATTTTATGGGTTAATTTTAAGAGTTGATCTCTTTGTAAAATCTAGTCGAGTTTGCATTTAGAATTTAGCTATAATTCACTGTTAGAATGAATGTTCTTTCTCTCTTAGGGATAAAAAAAATCCAGGAGAGGCAGATACAGTTAGTGAATTAGGCAGCTAGTCTGAACTAGATTCTCTAGCCAGTAGGTCTAAGTCATCCCTGCAGATTTTGAGCTGATATCATAGGAAGTGGTCATGCTAAGCACTTGAAGTAAGCCGCTGGTCACTAAGTGCATCTCATCATAACGTGAATGTAGGAATCTGGTGAGTGAGGGAATTTGGTGCAGTGAGGGAGGAGGTGGTGTTCACATAAGAAGTTATCTTAACCCTGAGTTTAAAAAAGTGTGCAGACCGACAGACCCATTATAAAGTGACAGGAGGCTCAGTCTGTGGGATCGCCAAATTTTGAGGAAAAAAAATCAAAGTTTGATATCACATGGAAACAGGTAAGCGATTGGTTAGTGAGCATTTTCATCATTTATATTTCAAAACTTGAGTAATTTAATGGTAATTGTGAAGATTTATTATTAGTGGTAAGGTTTACTGGTGGTAGTAAAGCTTATTAGGAGCAGTAGGGCCTATGTTTCTAGCCTCCAGTTGAAAGTAAATCGTCTGTAGAGTTAAGACATGGCAGGGCAGCTCAGCCACATGGAAGGCCCATCCTGTAACATGTGGGAAGTCGTGGACACTTGCTGCGGTCTAGGTGATCACATCTGCAGGAAGTGTCACCAGCTGCAGAAACTGGAGCTCTGGGTTTTGGAACTCGAATGGCAGCTGGAGTCAATGTTCTGCATCCCACGAGGCTGAGAGCTATGTGGATAGCACATTTGGGGAGGTGGGAACATCGTAGGTTAGTAGCGTGCAGGCTGAGAGGGAATGGATGACCACTAGACAGCCTAGGAGGACCAGAGGTCGTTGTCCACATTGGTCCAGACGACATGGATAGAAAGGGGAATCAGGTTCTGAAAGCAAAATTCAGAGAGCTGGGAAAGAGATTAAAAAGCAGGAATTCAAAGGCAGTAACATCAGGATTACTCCCAGTGCCACATGCGAGCGAGTATTGAAGTAAGAAGATGAAGCAAATGTGTATGTGGCTGGAAAGATAATGCGGGAGGGAGGGCTTTAGCTTTCTGAGAGACTGGGACTGGTTCTGGGGCAGGTGTGACAGGGCAATATAAAATAATATAACAGTATGGAATTTTGAAGGGGGTGCAGATGTAGATCAACCTGGCTGTATATGTACATAGATCATTGAAGGTGGCAGTTCAGTTGGAGAGAGCAGTTATTAAAGCATACAGTGTCAAAGGCTTTATTAATAGGGGCATTGAGTACAAGAGAAAGGAGATTATGCTGAACTTATATAAAACACTCATTAGACCCCAGCTGGAGTATTTTCTACAGTTCTGGGTGCCACACTATAGGAAGGTTGTGAATGCATTGGAGAGAGTGCAGAAGAGGCTTACAAGAATGGTTCCAAAGATGAGAAACTTCAGTTATGAAGATAGGTTGGAGAAGTTGGGATTGTTTTCCTTGGAGAGAAGAAGACGAAGAGGAGATTTGATAGAGATGTTCAAAATCATGAGGGGGCTGGACAGAGTAGAGAGGGAGAAGCTATTCCCGCCCGTAAAAGGATCAAGAACGAGAGGACACAGATTTAAAGTGATTTGCGAAAGAAGCAAATGTGACATAAGAAGAAACATTTTCACACAACGAGTGGTTCCGGTCTGGAATTCACTGCCTGGAAGTGTGGTGGAGGCATGTTCAATCCAGGCATTCAAGAGGGCATTAGATGATTATTTAAATAGAAACAATGTGCGGGGAAAAGGCAGGTCAATGGCACTAAGGCATAAAGCCTCTTTGGAGATCCAGTGCAGACACGATGGACCGAATGGCCTCCTTCTGTGCCATTAAAATTCTGTGATTCTATGAGGTGGAGCCTGTATAAGGAGGCCAGGTTATACTTTAACAGGATCTGGACCAAAGCCCTACAGGGAGATTTGCTGGTGCTGTTAGGAGGGTTTAAACTAGCTTGGCAGGGGGGTGGGAACCAGACAGGGAATTTAGATAGGGGGAGAGCACTGGTAATGGTAGGAAGAAAAGTAGTAGACAAAATTGGAAGATGGGGGAAACAAAGGCCAGCATCAAATAGGACAAAAATACAGTGAAAAAATGTTTAAAAGTCAAAATTAAAGGCAGTCTATCTGAATGCATGCAGCATTCCCAATGAGGCAAATAACCAACGGCACAAATAGATATAAATGGATATGGTCTAATTGCCAGTACAGAGATATGGCTGCAGGGTTAACAAAGCTGGGAACTGAATGTTCAAACACATTCAACCTTTATGAAAGTTAGTAGGCATAAAGGAAGAGGAGGAGGGGAAGCACTGTTAATGTTAATACATTAGCGAGAGAGGGTCTTAAATTGGAAGATCATGATGTAGCAGCTGTTTAGATGGAGCTATGAAACAGCAAGGGACCGCAAACATTGATGGGAGTTTTTTATAGACCACCAGACAGCCGTGGTAATGTAGCACACGATTAGGAATTCTGAGGTGCATGTAGTAAAGGTAATATGGTCATCATGGGGAGCTTCAATTTGCAAATAGACTGTGTAAACCAATTAGCACTAATGCTGTGGAGGATAAGTTCCTGGAATATATACAAGGTGATGTTCTAGAACAAATTGTTGAGGATCCAATTAGGTAACTGGCTCTTTTAGATCTAGTACTGTGCAATGACAAGGGGGTAATGAATAATTTTATTGAAAAGCTTTCTTTAGGGAAGAGTGACCATAATTATTAACTTTGAATGTGATGTTCAATCGGAAACAAGTGTCTTCAACCTAAACAAGGGAAACTATGAAGGTATGTGGGACAATTTGTCCCTGGTAGATGGGACACTAAGTTCAAAGGAATGATGGTGGACAAGCGGTGGCTAGCATTTAACTAATTAATTTATAGTTAACAACAAATATATATTCCTTTGAGGCACAAATACCCAACCAGAAAAGTGATACAACCGTAACTGACAGGAGAAGTTAAAGATTGTATAATATCAAAGGAAAAGGCTTACACAGTCACCAGAAAGTGTTGTAAGCCTGGGGACTGGGAGTTTTTAAGAATGCAGCAAAGGAGGACAAATAAACTGAAAAAGAAAAAGAAAATAGAATATGAGAGTAAACTACTGAGAAAGATAGAAATAGATTGTAAACGTAGAAAGGAAACTGTACATAGAAAGAAAAGGAGTAGCAAAGACAAATGTGGGCCCATTATAGTCAGAGACAGGAGAATTTATAATGGGGAATAAGGAAATGGCAGAGAAACTATACAAATACGTGGTGTCTTTCTTCATGAAGGAAAATACAAAAACATCCCAAAAAGACCAGAGAGCCAAAGAACCAGTTGGAATGAAGAACTGAAATAAACTAGTATTAGTAAAAAAAATTAGTACTGGAGAAAGTAATGGTATTGAAAGTTAATAAATCCTCTGGACCTGATGTACTACGTCCCAGAGTGTTGGTAGAGGTGGCTGTAGAGCTAGTGGATGCGTGGATGGTCATCTTCAAAAATTCTATGGTTCATGGAATGGTTCCTGCAGATTGGAAGGTGGCTAACGTAACCCCACTATTGAAGGGAGGGAGAGAGAAAACACGGAACTCCAGGCCTGTTAGTCTGACATCAGTAGTAGGGAAAATGCTAGAATCTTTCATAAAGGATGTGATAACTGAACACTTAGAAAATAATGGTTGGATTGGGCAGTGTAGACATGGATTTATGAAAGAGAAATCAAATTTGACAAAGCTGTTGGAGTTTTCTGAGGGTGTAACTAGCAGGATAGATAAGGGGGGCCAGTGGATGTGGTGTATTTGGATTTTCAGACGGCTTTCAATAAGGTCCCACACAAGAGATTAGTAAACAAAATTAGAGCACATGGGATTGAGGGTAATATACCAGCATGGATTGCTGGCTGGTTAATGGACAGGAAACAGAGAGTAGGAATAAATGGGTCACTCGTCACTCTCAGGATGGCAGGCTATGACTAATGGGGTACCACAAAGATCAATGCTTGGGCCCCAGCTATTCACAATCTATGTAAATGATTTGGATGTGGAAACCAAATGTTATAATTGCAAGTTAGCTAATGATGCAAAACTTGTTGGGAATGTGAGTTGTGAGAAGGATGCAAAGAGGCTTTGGGGGGATTTAGACAGGCAAAATGAATGGGCAAGAACATGGCAATTGGAATACAACGTGTAAAAAATGTAAAGTTATCCACTTTGAAAGGAAAAACATAAATGCAAAGCACTTGTTTAAAATGTGAGAAATTGTGAGAGGTGTTGATGTCCAAAGTGGTCCAGGTGTCCTTCTTCATGAGTCACAGAAAGCTAGTATGCAGGTACAGCAGGCAAATAAGAAGGCAATAGTATTTTGGCCTTCAGTGCAAGAGGATTTGAATACAGGAGTAAAGATGTCTTGCTGCAGAGCCATGGTGAGACCACACCTGAAGTATTGTGTACAGTTTTGGTCTCCTTACCTAAGGAAGGATATACTTGCCATAGAGGGAGTGCAGTGGAGGTTCACCAGATTTATTCCTTGCATAGCGGGATTGTCTTATGAGGAGAGATTGAGGAGGCTGGGCCTATATTCTCTAGAGTTTAGAAGAATGAGGAGTGATCTCATTGAAGCATACAGAATTCTTACAGGGGAGATGTAGATAAGATGTTTCCACTGGCTGGTCAGTCCAGAACTCGGGGACACAGTCCAAGAATAAGGGGTCGGCCATTTAGGACTGAGATGAGGAAGAACTCCCTCACTCAGAGGGTGGTGAATCTTTGGAATTATCTACCCCAGAGGGCTGTGGAGGATCAGAAATTCAGTATGTTCAAGACAAAGATGGTGAGGGTTCTAGATAGTAAAGACATCAAGGGATATGGAAATAGTGTTGGAAAATGGTGTCAAGGTCGAAGGTCAGCCATGATCCAGTTGAATGGCAGAGGGGGCTCAAGGGTCCGAATGGCCTACTCCTGCCCCTACTTCCTATGTCCATCAGGGCTTTATTGGAATGCAACTTAGTGTTCTGGCTCACATCTTCCATGAGGCTGTACGAGAGACCAAGTCATGTGATGTTGCATCACTTCCATCGATGATGAACACCAATATATGATTAGCACATTAAACAATTAGAATTAACCCATTAACAACACAATATCCAGTATAACACATTACACAACATCTCCCCAATCCCTGATCCCAATTTTTATATTGTGAAGATAAAATAAAGTACTATAAACCCTGAGATAAAAACAAAAAGCTAAAAGCTACTGCGGATGCTGGAAATCCAAAACAAAAACAGAATTACCTGGAAAAACTCAGCCGGTCTGGCAGCATCGGTGGAGAAGAAAAGAGTTGACGTTTCGAGTCCAACATGACCCTTCAACAGAACTGAAGTATAGTTAGGAGAGGTGTGAAATATAAGCTGGTTTAAGGTGGGGGGCGGGGGGAGAGAGAAGTTGAGGGTGGGATGGTTGTGGGGACAAGCAAGCAGTGATAGTAGCAGATAATCAAAAGTTGTCACAAACAAAAGGATCAAAGAGGTCACAGACTATAAACCCTGGTGTGTTGCATTCCCTAACAAAGTTTTCACATTTATTATTATTATTATGTCTGTTTTGTCTCACTGTACGGTTCTGGCCGTGCGTGTAGTGTCTGTTCCGCCAATTGTTCATAATGAGTTTGGTCTCGTTTCCAAACTGGCTCTCCTGGCTGGAGATCTGGGAGGTCAAGTGACTTGTGTCATTTGTCATAATTCCACATCTGTCTGGAATGATATTTGCTGTCTCCCTTCCTCACTTTGTCCAAATACTCATGGCGTGTGTGTGTGTGGGAGAGTAGGGAGTTGAATCCTCAATCTTCCTTCTGTGAGGGATCATTTGCTGCTGCACTGTTTTGGGGTGAATTTGAACATAGAAACATAGAAAATAGGAGCAGGATTAGGCCATTCGGCCCTTCGAGTCTGCTCCGCCATTCGATAAGATCACGGCCGACCCTCTATCTCAACGCCAAACTCCCGCTCTCTCCCCACACCCACTGATGCCTTTCGAGCCCAGAAATCTATCTATCACCTTCTTAAATATATTCAGTAACTTGGCCTCCACAGCCTCTGTGGTAGAGAATTCCACAGGTTCAACATCCTCTGATGGAAGGAGTTTCTCCTCATCTCAGTCCAAAATGGCCTACCCCGTATCCTGAAACTGTGACCCATCGTTCTAAACCCCCGAGCCAGAGCAAACATCATCTCTGCATCCAGTCTGTCCATCCCTGTCAGAATTTTATATGTTTCAATGAGATCCCCTCTCATTCTTCTAAACTCCAGTGAATACTGGCCTAGTCAGCCCAATCTCTCCTCATACGTCAATCCTGCCATCCCAGGAATCAATCTGGTCAACCTTCGTTGGACTCCCTGTATTGCAATTATATCCTTTCTTAGGTAAGGAGACTAAAACTGCACACAATAATCCAAGTGTGGTCTCACCAAGGCCCTGTACAGCTGCAGCAAGACATCCTCTTCTCACAATGAAGGTCAACACACAATTTGCCTTCTTAACTGTTTGCTGCACCTGCATGCTTGCTTTCAGTGATTGGTGTACAAGGACACCCAGATCCCTTTGTACATCAACATTTCCCAATCCATCACCATTTCAGTAATACTCTGCCATTCTGCTTTTCCTACCAAAGTGGATAACTTCACACTTATCCACGTTCTACGGCGTCGGCCATGGATTTGCCCATGATAGCTCAGACGTGCTAGTTGGATGGCATTGTTCGTCTTCAGCAATGTTTTCACTATACACACTCCTCTATCAGCTCCACCATGGGCTTGAGGCTGAGCGGGCAGCCTGGACAAATCCATACAATATTGCCAACTCTATAAAATATTTATTGGCAAACTGCAATCCATTGGCTAAGATTACAAGGTTCAGAATTCCACGTGTTTTGAAGAGTATTTCCCTCAGCAATGTAATGTCTCCTTCAGGAGTATGACCCTGTAGCTTCTTCACTTTTATCCATCTGGACTAGCAGTTTACCACAATCAATAACATCTCACCTCTGTGAATAAAGCATCCATTCCAACACCTTCCCATGGCTGTGATGGGAAGGGAAATGACATCAACAGTTCTCTTGTGTCCTGATGATGTATAACAATACTAATAATCGTAATCGTAATAGAGCTGATATCGCCTCCTCCTGTGACTTAGAGAGACCTGGTCACCAAACAGGATATCTTGATCTGGCTCAACATTTTGTAATGTCCAAATGTCCCTGGCGCACTTATTGTCGTGTGTCGAGTGTCAGAGATCTCAGAATGACCCTCTCTCTCATCATAGTTGAGTAAGTTAACAGCTGCACTGAGGTATCCCCTCTGTTCATTGTACTGTCTGAGATTGGGTTTATGGGCTGATCACCCTTTAATGCAGTGCTCTCTGACCTACACACATGCTTCATAAGGTTTCTGTGCATCTTTTTAGGGATCATTTCTATAGTTCTTTACTTGAGAAATGTGTTCTAAAAAGGTCTGATTTCATTCAGTCGCTGAGTTGTTGCTGGTAGAGTTGTGGTTCTTGTCGATACAAAGTGTTCTCCCTCTTCAACAAGGACTTCACTGGAACATACTCTGTGTTTGCCTCTTCCCGCTCTGCTACTATAGTAACCGAGCCGCTCTGTTACCTAGTGAGAGGCCCCACCCTACTTTGTTGCCATTGGGTCAGGCCCCACCCGTGGCTCTGTTACCATAGTGACATGCCAGGCCACATGATCTGATACCATAGTGATGGCCCCCAAGTTCTGTTACCCTATCGACAGCCCTCCCCCATTACCATGGTGACAATCATTACCCCCTGCTCTGTTACCCTATCGACAGCCCTCCCCCATTACCATGGTGACAATCATTACCCCCTGCTCTGTTACCCTATCGACAGCCCTCCTCCCTATTACCATGGTGACAATCCCCACCCCCTGCTCTGTTACCCTATCGACAGCCCTCCTCCCTATTACCATTATGACAATCCCCACCCCCACTCTGTCAGCATCACCCCAGCCCCACTGAAAAGGTGAAATAAAATGGGAAAATGCTAGAAGCTCCCACTTATTCAGTTCTTCTCATGATTGAAATAAATGGAAAAATTTGGAGTAAAGGGGTAGTTCAGGGCATTCTACAATAGGTCCCTCAACTTAGTCTGGGTCACGGTATAAATAGCAGTGTTTGTCCAGCAGCTCAGGAGCTGCAGCATGAAGCCCAATTCCAAAATAAACTCATATAATATATTCATATATATATATACACACAGAAACATACCCCAAACACAACATACGGCCCGTTATAGAATAAATCATTATCATTGACCATAACAGGGTGAAATTAGCCGAGATGACAAACAGTAAGATGATGGATTTCCTTCTACTCTCCATCTCTGGGTATCTGGGTCTCTTCCCACTGTTATGAACCCGGAGTCTCCTCCGGGCTCTGCTGCTCACTAGAATGTGACTGACGGTGAAGATGTTGAGCAGCAGAATCAGGAGAAATGGAGCACATGGGTTTAGAACGTAATGGAGGAATTCCATTGTTACCCAGACCAGGGAGGAATAAATATCTCCTGTTACATTACAGAACTGGGGGTGGTTCAGCAGCTAATACTGACTGTTAACATAAAATACCAGAACATGTCCTTTAATGAGTTCAGAACAGTCACTGTTCTATGAACCACAGCCGCCGTTTTCTCGCTGCAATATTTACTTTTCAGCTTCAGGCAACAAATGGCCACAAATTGATCAAAGGTAAAAGTGACGGTGAACCAAACAGAACAGTCAGTGGCTGCGTGAAGCAGGACAGTGTGGATATTACACACGGTGATGGAAAACAGGAAAATAGACAAACCAATAAACTATCGGAATATGTCTTAATATCAGGCTGAGGATCATGACCAGGAGATCCTCCATTGCTATGCCCACGAGGTAATGAGTAACACATTTGGGGTGACCACATTTTTCACAAGCCAGGATCACGATCGTGAGCAAGGTAACTGTGAGGAAGGGAAATAAAAAATGAAATGACACATGAAGTTGGGGGCAAAGTAACTTGCTCTGATTGAGGACTTATTTAGACTTTCAAATGTATTACTGTGCTAAGTGATTATTAAAATAGTTATACATGAAATAAGAGAATTCTGTGAGATGGTGGAAGGCAGGTGAGATTAAATGACAAATGTTGGAAGTGAGGGGATGGGGGGTGGGTGCAGAAGTAAGAGGGTAGCCTGAGGGGAAGGCGGAGTCGGGGGTGATGGGGGCATGCTGAGGGTGACAGGGGAGGCAGGTGTGACTGGAAAGTCAGGTATGATGAGGTACTGGGATGTCAGGAGGAACCATGCGTGTTGGAAGTGGAGCCAGGAGTCACAGGGAAGCCGGAGGGTGACCAGGTTAATTGTGGGTGATGGGGGTGAGCTGGAAGTGATGGGTGGAGCCGGGGATGATGGAGAGCTGGAGTGAGGCGGGGGAGACAGCAAAGTCTGGGGCTGATGAGAGAGCTGGAGTTTACGAGGGATCTGGCATTGATATGGAGTTGGGAATGACAGTGGGAGCTGGTGGTGAGGAGGGATCCGGGACTGATAGAGGTGAGCTGGAGGGTGATGGGCGACCCTGGGTTTATGGGGACACAGGAGAGGCAGGGGGAGCCAGAGAAGCTGAGATTGTGTTCATATTCCTGTTGGTTTACAGAGCTGTTGTCCTGAATATCCTATGCATCAGGTAGGAACAGCCCTAACTACAACATCGTCAAACATTTGTTGTATATTTTGGACATTCAGCCCAAGGTCCCAAGTTTCTGGTCATGGTCGAACTCAGGATGAGCCCTGCCACACTGCAAATTCCCAACTTTAGCCTATGTGGGCTGGATGAAAGTTGTCGTTTGTTGAGGCCCTCAATAGTGCTGAACTTCTCAATTTTTCATTACTAGGACTGCAAGATCGGAGGCATGAGGTCTCTTTCTCTCTTCATTGCTTCTGCCAGAACTGTTGAGTATTTCAACAGCCACAACTTGTACATACAGAGCAACTCTAATGTAATAACACATCTCGAGGTGCTTCATAGGGACATTATAAAACAAAGTATGGAACGAGGCCACATGAGGAGATATTAGGTCAGACGGACCAATGGTTTGGACAAAGAGGTAGGATATAAGCAACATCTAACAGAAGAAAGGTAAAGTAAAGAGGGGGAGAGGTTTAGGGAGGGAACGCCAGAGCTTAGGGCCCAGGCAGTTGAAGGACTGGCCACCAATGGCAGAGTGATTAAGATCAGGGATATTCAAGAGGCCAGAATTAAAGCAGCTCAGACATATCAGAGACTGGAGGGGCTGAAGGAGATTACAGAGATAGAGAGGGGCGAGGTCCTTCAGGCATTTAACAAACAAGGATGATACTTTTGAAGACAAGACTTTGCTTGATCAGGAGCCAGTGTAGGTCAGAGAACACAGTGGTGTTAGGGAAACGGAACTTGCTGTGAGTTAGGGCGTGGGCAGCTTTGGATGACCAGGAGTTCATGGAGGGTGGAATGTTGCAGAGTGGCCAGGATTGCTTTAGAATAGTCGAGTCGAGAGGTTACAGGGGCATGGGTGAGGGTTTGTGGAGCAGGTGAGCCGAGGCAGGGTGGAGTCGGGCGATGTTATGGGGGTAGAAACAGGCAGTTGTAGTGATGGTGCGAACATATGAGACCATATTTGTCAATGCCATGGGCTTATGCTACAATCTTCAGCCAGAAGTGCCGAGTGGATGATCCATCTCGGCCTCCTCTGGAGGTCCCCAGCATCACAGATGCCAGTCTTCAGCTAATTCTATTCACTCTGCGTGATATCAAGAAATGGCTAAAGGCACTGGATGCTGCATATGTTATGGGCCCTGACAATATTTTGGCAATAGTACTGAAGATATGTGCTCCAGAACTTCCTGCGCCCCTAGCCAAGCTTTTACCTTACAGCTAAAACACTGGCATTGATCTGGCTATGTGGAAAATTGTCCAGGTACATCCTATCTAAAAGAAGCAGGACAATCCCAGCCAATTAGCGTCCCTTCAGTCTATTGGTGATCAACAGTAAAGTAATGGAAGGGGTCATCAACAGTGCTATCAAGTGGCACTTACTCAGCAAAAACCTGCTCACTGATGCTCAGTTTGGGTTCTGCCAGGGCCACTCAGCTCCTGACCTCATTACAGCCTTGGTTAAAACATGGACAAATGATCTGAACTCCCGAGGTGAGGTGAGAGTGACTGCCCTTGACATCAAGGCAGCATTTGACCCGAGTGTGGCATCAAGAAGCCCGAGCAAAACTGGAGTCAATGGGAATCAGGGGGAAAACTCTCCAGTGGTTGGAGTCATACCTAGCACAAAGGAAGATAGTTGTGGTTGTTGGAGGTCAGTCATCTCAGCTCCAGGACATCACTGCAGGAGATCCTCAGGGTAGTGTCCTCGGCCCAAACATCATCAGTTGCTTCATCAATGACCTTCCTTCCATCATAAGGTCAGAAGTGTGGATGTTCACTAATGACTACACAATGTTCAGCACCATTCACGACTTCTCAGATACTGAAGCAGTCCATGTCCAAATACGGCATTCCTGGACAATATCCAGGCTTGGGCTGACAAGTGGCAAGTAACATTCGCAGCAGTCAATGACCATCTCCAACAAGAGAGAAACTAACCATCTCCCCTTGATATTCAATGGCATTACCATCATTGCTTCCCCCACTATCAACACCCTGGGGGTTGCCATTGACCAGAAACTGAACTGGACTAACCATATAAATACTGTGGCAACAAGAGCAGGTCAGAGGCTGGGAATCCTGCGGGGGGTAACTCACCTCCTGACTCCCCAAAGCCTGTACACCATCTACAAGGCACAAGTCAGTATGCGATGGAATACTCTCCACTTGCCTGGATGAGTGCAGCTCCCACAACACTCAAGAAGCTCAACACCGTCCAGGACAAAGCAGCCCCGCTTGATCAGCACCCCATCCACAAACATTCACTCCCTCCACCACCGACGCACAGTAGCAGCAGTGTGTGTACCATCTACAAGATGCACAGCAATAACTCAGCAAGGCTTCTTCGACAGCACCTTCCAAACACACAACCACTACCATCTAGAAGGACAAGGGCAGCAGACACATGGGAACACCACCACCTGGAAGTTCCCCTCCAAGTCACTCACCATCCTGACTTGGAAATATATTGGCCATTCTTTCACTGTTGCTGAGTCAAAATCCTGGAACTCCCTCCCTAACAGCACGGTGGGTGTATCCACACCACAGGAGCTGCAGCGGCTCAAGAAGGCAGCTCACCCACCACCTTCTCAAGGGGCAATTAGGGATGGGCAACAAATACTGGCATAGTCAGCGACGCCCACATCCCCTGAATGAACCCCATGCATTTTGAACTGTTGATTCAAATGTTGCTCACTGTTTTATCGCCATATCCTTTCAGTCAAACCAATCAAACTTAGCAAGCTACCATCACCGCCTACCCGCTACCCCCACTCCCCCCACACCACCCAACAACCTCCAAGTGATTGGACATGGATTAAGTATAAGATTCATGTTTGTGACGTGAGTATGTCGCTTTCACAGCTTAACATGTGACTCAATTGTATTACGATAAGTACATAAGGGCTTGAGAAACAGGAGCAGTTGTAGGTAATTTGACCCCTCGAGCTGGTTCCGCCATTCAATAAGATCATGGCAGGTCTATGCATGGCCTTAACTCCAAATTCCTGTCAGCCTTCCATTGCCAATTAGATCATCTGTTTAAATCAACCCAGAATATATTCAACAACACTTCCCATTAGGGAAATCAATCCAAGGACTAATAATACTCTTTGAGGGGAGGTGATGGCATAGTGGTATTATCACTGGACAATTAATCCAGAGCACCAGGGTAATGATCTGGGGACTCGGGTTTGAATCCCACCACAGTGGAATTTGAATTCAATAAAACATCTGGAATTAAAAGTCTAATGGTGACCATGAAACCATGGTCGATTGTTTTAAAATCCCATCTCGTTCACTAATGCCCTTTAGGGAAGGTTACATGTGACTCGAGACCCAGCAGCGTTTGACTCTTCAAATGCATTCAGTTCTCAGAAAACAATACAAAGACACAATAAAAGGAATGAAACCAGATGGGCCAACCGGCCTCGAACTAGGAACCGGAAATGACAACGGCAATCTCAGCCCTGTCCACCCTGCAAAGTCCTCCTTACTAACATCTGGGGGCTGGTGCCAAAAGTGGGAGAGCTGTATCACAGACTAGCCATAAACAGCCTGACATAGTCAACACAGAGTCACAGCTTACAATGTCCCAGACTCCACCCTCACCATCCTTGGGTATGTCTTGTCCCACCGGCAGGACAGACCCAGCAGAGGTGGCGGCACAGTGGTAAACAGTGGAGAGGGAGTTACCCTGGGAGTCCTCAACATTGACTCCGGACCCCATGTAGCCTCAAGGCATCAAATTAAACATGGACAAGGAAACCTTCTGCTGATTACCACCTATCACCCTTCCTCAGCTGATGGATCAGTGATCCTCCATGTTGAGGAAGCACTGAGAGTGGCAAGGGCGCAGAAACTATTCCAGGTGGGGGACTTCAATCTCCATCAACAAGTGTGGCTCGGTAGCACCACTACTGACTGAGCTGGTCCGAGTCCTAAATTACATAACACAGTCATCGTGGAGACAAACCCTTCACATTGAGGATACCCTCCATCGTGTTGTGTGGCTCTTTCACTGTGCTAAGTGGAGTGGATTTCAAACAGACCTAGCAAGTCAAGAGTGCGCATCCATGAGGTGCTGTGGGCCATCAGCATCAGCAGATTTGTACTCGAACACAATCTGTAACCTCATAGCCCGGTATATCCCCCACTCTACCATTACCATCAAACCAGGGGATCAACCCTGGTTCAATGAAGAGTGCAGGAGGGCATGCCAGGAGCAGCACCAGACATACCTAAAAATGAGGTGTCAACCTGGTGAAGCTACAACACAGGACTACTTGCGTGTCAAACAGCATAAGAAGCAAGTGATAGACAGAGCTAAGCAATTCCACACCCAATTGATCAGATCTAAGCTCTGCAGTCCTGCCACATCCAGATGTGAATGGTGGTGGACAATTAAACAACTCACTGGAAGTGGATGCTTCACAAATATCCCCATCCTCAATGATGGAGGAGCCCAGCACAGCAGCGCAAAAGATAAGCCTGAAGCATTTGCAACAATCTTAAGCTAGAAGTGCCAAATGGATGATCCATCTTGGCCTTCTCTGGAGTCCCCAGCATCACAGATGCCAGTCTTCAGCAAATTCAATTCACTCCATGTGATATCAAGAAATGGCTGAAGGCACTGGATACTGCAAAGGCTATGGGCCCTGACAATATTCCGGCAATAGTACTGAAGACTGGTGCTTCAGAGCTTGCCGTGCCCCTAGCCAAGCTGTTCCAGTACAGCTACAACACTGGCATCTACCCGGCTTTGTGGAAAATTGTCCAGGTATGCCCTGTACACAAAAAACAGGACATATCCATCCCAGCCAATTACTGCCCCATCAGTCTACTCCCGATCATCAGTAAAGTAATGGAAGGGGTCATCAACAGTACTATCAAACAGCACTTGCTACGCAATAACCTGCTCACTGATACCCAGTTTGATTTCTGCCTGGGCCACTCAGCTCCTAAACTAATTACAGCCTTGGTTCAAACATGGACAAAAGAGCTGAACTCCCGAGGTGAGGTGAGAGTGACTACCCTTGACATCAAGGCCACATTTGACCGAGTGTGGCATCAAGCAGCCATAGCAAAACTGGAGTCAATGGGAATCAGGGGGAAAACTCTCCAGTGGTTGGAGTCATACCGAGCACAAAGGAAGATGATTGTGGTTGTTGGAAGTCAATCATCTCAGCTCCAGGACATCACTGCAGGAGTTCCTCAGGATAGTGTCCTCAGCCCAACCATCTTCAGCTGCTTCATCAATGACCTTCCTTCCATCATAAGGTCAGAAGTGGGGATGTTCGCTGATGATTGCACAATGTTCAGCACCATCCATGACTCCTCTGATACTGAAGCAGTCCATGTCCAAATGCAGCGAGACCTGGATTATATCCAGGCTTGGGCTGACAAGTGGCAAGTAACATTCGTGCCACAGAATTGTCAGGCAATGACCATCTCCAACTAGAGAGTATCCAACCGCCACCCTTTGATGTTCAATGGCATTACCATCACTGAATCCCCCACTATCAACATCCTGGAGGTTATCGTTGACCAGAAACTGAACTGGACCAGCCATATAAATACTGTGGCTACAAGAGCAGGTCAGAGGCTGGGAATCCTGCGGTGAGTAACTCACCTCCTGACTCCCCAAAGCCTGTCCACCATCTACAAGGCACAAGTCAGGAGTGTGATGGAATACTCCCCATTTGCCTGGATGAGTGCAGCTCCCACAACACTCAAGAAGCTCGACACCATCCAGGACAAAGCAGCCCACCTGATTGACACCCCATCCACAAACATTCACTCCCTCCACCACCGACGCACAGTAGCAGCAGTGTGTGTACCATCTACAAGATGCACTGCAGCAACTCACCAAGGCTCCTTAGACAGCATCATCCAAACCCACGACCACTACCATCTAGAAGGACAAGGGCAGCAGATACATGGGAACACCACCATCTGGAAGGTCCCCTCCAAGTCACTCACGATCCTGACTTGGAAATATATCGGCTGTTCCTTCACTGTCGCTGGGTCAAAATCCAGGAACTCCCTCCCTAACAGCACGGTGGGTGTACCTACGCCACAGGGGCTGCAGCGGCTCAAGAAGGCAGCTCACCCACCACCTTCTCAAGGGGAAATTAGGGATGGGCAATAAATGCTGGGCCCATCCAGCGAAGCCCACACCCCGTGAACGAATTGAGAAAGAAATTCCTCTGGGGACCGGGAAGCCTCTCATCTTGAAACGGCGCCCCTAGCCAAGATTTCCAGGGGAGGGAAACATACTCTCCGCATGCACCCTGTTAACCTCTCTTAGGGTCTTATAGCTTTCAATAAGATTACCTTTCATTCTTCTAAACTCAATGCTTATGATCCTCTCCAACATCTTTGAACAGACTAAAACCTCCCAAAGAACACTTCAAATTCCTCCAATCAGGTTCTTCCCCTGCAATGTCAGCAGGTCAGCTCTTACAAAAGTCACAAATGACGCTCTATAGGACTCACCACCACATTTCTCAATTCCTTCACTTTTGCTAAATTATCATCCCACTTATCCGACATCCAGTATTGGGTGAACATGAATTTCCTTTTAAATATTGGGAAAACAGTTTAATGCTCCAAACACTGTTCCCTACTTTCTGATTCCATCTATATCCATGGCGATTGTGAGGAGAAAAGTTTTTTTTCTAATTTTACTGTGGGATACTGTGAAGCAGGCTTCTGAGGGCTGTGTGTGTTCTGTGTGTGTGTGACAAATTAAAATAAACTGAAGACAGTCAGACTGCAAGGTTTAAATTATCAAAGGGTTTAGGTGCAAAGGCAGGCATTTTGAAATGGAGATGGACAAGCTAAGGTGTGATACCAGTGATACATTATGAATGGGAATTTGCATTAGGAGATGAGTGAGGAGTGAATTGTTAGCTGTTGAATTTCAATGATGCATAACAGGAAGTTTTACAATTGGCAAAAACCATGAATAAAATAAGGCAAAGTCTTAAAAGTTTATTTTTCTCGAGAGTGCTGGCCACGATGGCAACATGAAAGATGTTTAAATTCTGGGAAACATAACTTCTAAATAAAGTTTAGAACAATGAGTTTAGAGTTAAAAGGAGAGACAATATTTTAAGGGAAGATTGATAATTGTATGAGGTGTGGCCATGTGAGACCTTGAAGAGTTTACTGTGAAGAAGCAGCTTCTAGCCACCCCAGACAAGTGTTTGCTTGTTCCAGAAAGCAAGGGTTTGTACAAGCCTTGGATTTCCATTGTTGAGTGAGGGGGTTGGGGTGGTGGTGGAGTGGGGGGGGGGGGGGGGGGAAGCCCTCTGAAGTACCTTCCTTAAAGCAATAGGGGGTGCCCTTGTGGTAATATTACTGGATGTTCTATGGGTTAAGAACCTGTTTGCACTATTGCCTCGAAAAGGGTGTTTAAATGGGAGTCCCGCTAAATAGAAATCTTTTGGAAAATATTATAAAACCATATTTAACTGTGTAACTGTAATCTTATATGTGAACGTTTAATTTAATATTTAAAACCTACAAAAGTGGCAGTGAAATCTTTTGACTTCAGTGCACACACCATCTCCTAATGCAATGTAAATTTCAAAATGTTGTGATAGCTTGGCCAAGTTTTCCTTTGGGATTTAGTCAGCCCCAATGTCCACCTGCCATAATCTTAACACAATAGCCTGTGATAAAGCTGGACTGTTCGGAGACTTGATGCCACATTTGACCCCAAGACGAGCTTACGAAGTTATATTTGTTTCATCAGTAAGGACGTTAACTTTTACCTCTGTAGGCTATAGGCCAAGTGCTGGTAAATGGGATTGGGTAGGTAGGTCAGGTGTTTCTCATGTGTCGGTGCAGACTTGATGGGTCGAAGGGCCTCTTCTGCATTATGTGATTCTGTGATTCTGTAACATCGCCCCACTTCACCTCTCCCTCATCTTCTGCTGAAATCTTCACTCATGCCTTTGGTCGCTCAAATCTTGTCTTGTCCAACTCACTCCTGACTGGTTACCCACATTCTACTCTCCATAAACTCAGTTCCCCTTTTCCTCCTTTGCTCCCTGACCTTCATTGTGATCATTCAAGTAATTCTTGGACAGTAAGCTTGCCAAACGCTTGTTCAAATGCATCCATGGTCTGGCCGCTTCCTACCTCTGTAATATCTTCCAGAGCTCCCTAACCCTCCGAAATATCAGCACTTCTCCAATCCTGGCCTCTGGTGCATCCTCAATTGGAATGGTTATCGCCATTGGTGACCTGTCTTTTGTTGCCCAATCCCCAAGTTCTGGAAGGCCATCCATACACCTCTCTGTAACTATACATTGTTTTCAACCTTTAAGATAATCCTTCAAACCCAGCGGTTTGATCAAACCTGTGGTCCTCTAATGGACCGACTCCTTGGGCGGCTTTCTCACATACTTTGCTCTCTAGTGCACCTTGTTAAGCACGGTTTTTAGTCGTTCCATTACACTAACTGCGCTGAAGAAACTCCACTGTTGTTGCTCATCCCCAATGGGCTTTTCACTTTGTGATTATCAATAACACTGTCTCATTGCAGAATTCAAGTTCCAAAATAGCGCTCTCAATGTTTGTTTCCAGGACGTATTGTTCGAGGGAACTCTCCTGAAGACATTCTTAAAAACTCATCATTCAGGCTACATTTGGCAATTGGATGGAGTGAAGATTAAAAATAAACCCAATATTACTCTGCCTCTGTTACACGTCCCAATTATGTCTTACTCAATTCATGTTAGGGGCTGTCGAAACCACCGCACACATTTTTTCCTGACCTTTGTTAGTCCTAATCTTTACGCGTACTGATCCGACTTTAATGTCTCCTGAGCGAATCTCTTCTCCTTAAGGCCTCCTTTTCCTATCGGCCCTACTTCTCCTCCTTTTTCACCCCCTCCGTCTTTTATAAATGCCTATATTAATTTCACAACCTTGGTCAGCTCTATCCGCCCCTCCTCAATAACAATTAGATTTAAACCCTTGTGTGTCAGCCATGTCTCAGTTGATAGCTCTTTCGTCTCTGAATCGCAAGCTTCGGATTTCAAGTCCTACTTGCACCGTCTGAACCGAAAACATCAAAGCTGATGAGACCAAAAGGAAGGGAACGCTGCACTGTCCGAGACAGGGTACTTTCGGATGAGGCGTTATCTCAGGCACCATCCTCCTGACTGGATGGGTATTAGATACCCCTTTGGCAATATCTGAATTAAAAGCAAGGGAGTTATTGCCAAAGTGTTGGGTCCTACCTTAAGCCAACATCAGAAAGAACTGCTTGTCTGTCCATTATCATTATCGGTGTCAGTGAGCGTTTTCTGAGCGCATCTTTGCATCTCCATTTCTTACCTGATAACATCCAGTTCAGAACCATCAGAGAGGAGGAACAAGGGATTAAAAGGAATAAATTCACAAGGGATTAGTAGAGACAGACAGCACCAGAGTAATAAGCTCTGAGCTCGGCGTGTTCAGTGTAAAGGGGAATGCAATACACTCTACCTGAAGTTTACAGTGTGTGTATTAAAACACAGTGTTTGTAGACTGTTGTTGAGCTGTAGATGCAGTTGACCATGTTGGAATATGATGTCATGACGATGAGGGAGATCAGTATTAAAGAAGAGCAGGACTGAAATATCCGTGCATATGAGTTGTTCAGTAAAGATCGCAAAGCAGAGGCAGGGGAAGGGCTGATTCTGAAGATTACAGTCCTGGGGACAGAGAGTATCCGACGGAGGACAATAACTCAATCGTTTTGGTCGGAAGGAAGACACAGTCCGGTGATAGTGCAATGCTGTGTGCACTCAGTGGGCAACCATCCAGTGGGGAAGAAATAAAAATACAGGCACCAGATTTGCAGGTGAATTAGAGAGAGTTGCAAAATCCATAGAACAGTGAGAATGAAAGATCACAATTCTCCCAATATTAACTGGGATAGTAACAGTGTTAAGTAGAGACAAGGGGAAAGAGTATTTGATATTTGTTCGGGAGAATTTCATTATCAGAATGTTCAGCTCAGCGGGGAAGGGGGGCTTCATGAACCTGGAAATGGAAATGAAAGTTGGACAGACAAACCCTGGCGGAACACTGGGCTGTCTGGAAAGAGGAGAGCATTTGTGTATAGTGTGTGTGGTTGGGATGCATTGCCACGAGGTGAAAGATACATCAACTGAAGTCAGAAGTCCCTCCAGGGCGAAAGATAGGCGAAAGGAAGGTGAAAGATAAGGTGAAGGAAAGGTGAAAGGTGAAAGGTGAAAGGAGAAGCAGAAAATAATTGCGAATAATATGTCAGGGCCAGAATGCAAGAGGCGACCCCATGTGGATTTGGAAAGTTTAGAGGCGGCCTGGGAAACAAACTGAGAGCGGCAAAGACAGAGGGTGAGAGGAGACTGCAGCTAATGTCAAATCAAATATAAACTCCCTCTTTAAACATTTCAGTAGCAGACGTGTACTTAGGGGATGGTTAGGAACAATTAGAAACCGGAATGCGTTCCATTCACAGCATTGTGGAGATTCTAAACCCTGTCACATCAGGAAATAAGACGCTGCCAATGGCAAAGTGAATGAGGTGTGAGTTGGGAAAGTAGCTGCACCAATAATGAAGGAAGTAGGGACAAGGGGTGGTGGTGGGTGGGGCAGAAGAAAGGCTGGAGGGGCTAAAGTTGAAACGTCACCCGTCCCGATGTGATGCATCCGAGGGCACTAAGGGAAGTTAGGGGGGACATTGTGGTTACACTGGCCATAATCTTTCAGGCCTCCTTAGATACAGGGATGGCTTCAGGGGCCTGTGCATTTGATAGACCCCGTGTTCAAAACAGAAATGTTGGGATAATGCCAGCTCTCTCTGACCTGTCAGTTTAAGTGTGATGGTAGAGAAAACAAGTAGAAATGGTAACGCAGGACAAAATTAATGGTCACTTGGACAAGTGTGGATTTATCAGTGGCCATGGGTTTGTTAAAGAGAAATGGTGTTTAATTAATGCACATGACATTCCTAAAGGTGCGTGTTAAATTGATGCAAAATTGGCTTCTCAACAACGCCGAATCTCATGCAATAAAAGATAGTTTGGGGAAATGGATGCGAAATTCACTGGGTGACAGGGGTCGATGAATGGCCGTGCAATGGGCTGGTGGGAGGTATATAAAGGTGTTGCCCAGGGCACTGTATTAGGCCCGTGGTGCTTTTTTCAATAACATATTAATGAACGATGGACCTAGGGACTGGGCACTGCAATATTGATTTTGTCACCGTCACGTAAATTCAACGCCGAAATGGGTGAATAAATTCCTATCAGCTTTCCTCAAGAAAACAATCTCTAGCAGTCTCAGCCCAGTCAATATGGGCCAAATCGGATTCCAGGCAATGTTCTCAAACTGCATTTCTGCACCTTCCGCACTATATTCTGAGGGGCCTGTACTGTGCGTGTAACCCTTTCCAGAGCGTGTTTGATGTGACAGTGAGGAGGGAGCTCCAAACTATATTTAACCTGGGCTAGTGAGCCCACTATGTGTTTAGTGGAGCAGGAGGCCCCTCTCTGAATAAAGGCCTTGCCTGCGATTTCTCAGTGAATTACAGCTCATTGAATTAATTCCCATTTTATCCGATTTGTTGTCAGGTTTCATCTACTTCATGCCAACCTTGTCAGCCTTCTCGCTGCTCGGGACTGAAAACCGCTTCCAGTAAAGGCATCAGCACAAGCAAGTGAATGTGTTACACTTTGCGGATTAAATCCTCTTATTGGGTAATTTCTAATGAGTTAGGTCTGCTTTAATTCCGGTTGGAACAGTTTAAACTATTATGGTTGCTATCTCCCATGCCTTCAACGTTAAACTTTGAGACAGCGTTTCATCAATTCTGCTTTTTAAAATCTATTTCTGTTTCCCCCCCAAGGAAGATTGACCTCTCGCTGCTGTCTTATTTCACTCTGGTTCCCTCGGTGTTTGGGCTGCCTATTCAATCACAGGAGGTGGCGGAGACCCTATTACAATCTGCCCCTGTCCACCAGCTACATTCCTCTCCCAGCCAGTCTCTGAGGCTCGTCCAGTGCAGTCACAATCTCTGCATCCACTCTAACCCTGAGCTATGTGCCCGACCCCATATCCACCACCACCCCCCATCACCTCGAATGCCTAAATTCTCCCTCCGTGACACCGCCAGTCTAAGACTCGCTGCTGCTGAAATCCTTGTCCATGCCTTTCCTAGATTCAGGATCGACCACTTCCATGGGCTCTTCGCCTATTTCCAACTTTGCACCCACTCTAACAGGTTCTGCTGATCCAAAATGCCTGCTAACTAGAGCCTAATTCTCAGTCAATCCCTGTGTGTCCGTTGACTGACATTGGCGCCTGGCCCGGTAACGTCTCGGTTTGAAAAATTCTCCTCCTAAAGGATGTAAGAATGATTGATGAGGGTAATATGGTTGATGTGCTGTATAGGGTCTTCCTAAAAACTCACAGGCCCTTTGGGTTATGTTTGCGGGTTTTATTGGTATTTTTTGCCCTGCTTGTCAGACAGCTGGTACCGATGGGCCTCTCGCCCCAGTCCTGCTGAAGACCACTCCCAGCCAGCGCCGTGCCGAGTCCCGCCACTGGGCACTTGGTCGGGTCCCTCCCAAAATCCATTGACTTTCGGCGGGTCAGGGCGATCCTGGCGGCGGGGAGGGCCGGAAAATCCCAACCCTTGGGGCAAAATGGCCCTTGTTAACACAGAGTCACAGCGTAATGTAGTGTCGGGGAGACCATTTGGCCCATCTTGTCTGTTCCCTCTCAATGAACGAGCGATCAAATTCCCCCTTCTCTCCTGCTCTGCTCTGAATACCCTGCCCGTATTGGCCCAATCTCTTTTTGTAAGCTCTGTTTCCATCACCATTTCACGCTGTTTATTCCACAGTTTAGCAACTATCTGAACATTGAAAAAAAAAACCTCTTCACCTCCCCTCAGGTATTTTCACTGATCACCTTAAACATGCCAGATATTTACCGAAATCCTGTGAAACCTTGTTTCGGTCTCAAAGCACATCATTTTGTTTAAATGACTGTGCTATTTCTCTTCCGTGCCTGGGGGAAATGGCTTCTGCTTCTCCAACCTCTTAACATCAGTGAAATTCCACCTCACTGTGCCAATCCTGTCAGTATCCTCTTCACCATCTTGGAGAACTTTCCATCCTTCCTAGAAACCAGTGTCCAGAAATGAATGCAGCTGACGCCGGATTTACAAAGTGTTGTCACAAATTCTTTATTATTATTTTGTTTTTAAATGTTGTAATCTAACTCCATTTCTGAAGATAAATGTTTGTCCTGAACCATCTTAAAAACTTGTTCGGTCGCATTAAACTATTTGCCTCGGTGCACACACCCTTCTGACACACCACTTTCTAAAACAAATGTCTCAAATGTCCCCTACAAAGCTCTCCCCATGAAGATTCATCTGCCCCCGTGTCTGCTTCACCCCCCCTTCCCCCAGTTTGTCCACGTTCTCTCCAAGCCTGCTGCTATCCTACTCACTCTGTGCTCTGCTTCAGAGCACCGTGTCCTCTGCAAGCGGTGGAATTATGACCTTTGCTCCCAAATTAATTTCGGTGAAGTGAAAGGGAGCAGAGGCTATAGTAGCAGCCCCTGGGAAACAGCACCGCGAACTCCCCTTCAGCGTTAAGAACAACATTTCACCGCTCCTCCTAACCGACTGTTACTTGTTCAGGGTCATAACCTGGCAGACAATGCCCTAGGGATCCATGGGTTTTCACTTATCGTTCGCAGGACTAGGTGTCAGATAAGTTTTAAAGTCGAAACACATGACATCAGCCACGTTACTATCAAAACTGCCCGATACTTTTTTTGAAGAACACAATAAAGTTTACAATGCCATGTTTTGTCATGGGTTTAGCCGTGATCCCTCCCATGCACTAACCCATCTTTTCTCTTTGCAATAGGTTTTTCGATTCGTCCGGGCTTTGGTGGAGAACATTTCTCAGCCAGTTCCGTTAGGCTGACTAACCTCCCGTTACTGAGTTTGTTCCCCTCCCCATTTTAAATGCGGCCTAACCTCTGTAAGACTCCAGCTCTCTGGTACCCTGGCGCTACCCAAGGCTTGCTGGAATATTATGGCCAGAGTTTGCACTATTTCC
Source organism: Cetorhinus maximus (assembly GCF_964194155.1). Taxonomy (NCBI): domain Eukaryota; kingdom Metazoa; phylum Chordata; class Chondrichthyes; order Lamniformes; family Cetorhinidae; genus Cetorhinus; species Cetorhinus maximus. The sequence continues at coordinate 304,306 of NW_027596396.1, forward strand.
TCCCGCCCTTCATTCAGCAACCCTCAGACAACCAAGCTGAACTGAAAAGATTCCTCATTTCATGGTGTCATGAACTGTGTTGTTCAGGAAAAGGATTAAGGTAATCCCCACTCCCCCTCCCGCCAGTGACTGTAATTCATATCAGTTTGCATGGGCCCTAATGGTAAACACTGGAGGATTCCCTCTTCCATTTATAATATTGCGATGTGTAATGCCGCTTGGCGTCAGCAGGAGGAGCCCTTCTCGCACTAACCAGTATCTCCAGCTGTGGTGTGAGGAAAGGACAGTTTGGAATATGAGAATTGTACCAATTGAACCTGGCAGCAATGGGCAGCAGCTTACTGGGGCTGACTGACTATCTTTCAGTTTACTATGAGAGATTACCGCTAATATATCGGATCCGAAATGTATTTGAGATTATTCAGTGCATTTCCTATCCAATTGTTGGTGTGTCTGGTAGGTCTCATTATCCATTGTTTAATTGTACGAAACATATTGAACTGCATTACTGATCTTTTAATTTACTTTGTGCTCTTAGTTGCTGCTGTTGTTGTTCCTTGTCAGTCGGACTATCCGATTATTAACTATTCAAACCATTGCGAACATATCAATGTCTCTTCTTGACATTTACTTCATCATGTTTGCTGCGATTAGTGCCCGTGGTCAGTCTCCATATCCAGTTATTAGACCGACAACCACTGTTTCATTGAATGACTCTTCTCTTCATTTAAATCTTAGGAAGAACAGGGCCAGGACCTCCGATGCCCTTCGTAAAATCTTTCCCATATCCACTGACTTCATCTTGTTCCCTGACAGCGCCCGGACCTGACCCAGGCTATTTGCACACTGTGCGCTCTATCTCACTCCGAGCTGTGTTCTGATTCCAAGTCCTCTCCGTGGTCAATGGTACCTACTGACACCTCCATAATATAACCTATCACTGTCCCTGTCTCTGCCTCTCTGCCGGTAAATCCTCATTCGTGCCTTTCTTCAATCAAGACTCGACTTTCCCAATTCAACTCAGCTCAGACTCGCAATTGCAGATTTCCATAGAACAGAATCCACATGGGAAGCTGTTTCCCAGCTCTTCATTCATATGTTCCCAGGCTAAGCTCTGGAAAATTAACATCATCATTCTGTTTTTTTTCTTAAATCTCTTTATGGCATCGTCTCTCCGAATAGACCCATTCACCTTTGCATTTCTCGTATTCTAGTGAAAGTTTTGTCTTCAAGTGCTCCCCCCAATGTCATTTTAAAGCGAATTACTTTCCACCCCCACCTCTCCGCGCTGGCAGATGCTCTCCCCGCCGCCATTCTGGTTCAGGAACACAATTTCAAACACCTCACCTCCAAGTTGGGTGCTTTGCAATTTGGACACCGCCGGAGATGGTCCCCAAAGCTGCTAAACACATTCAGCCGATAGTGACCAACTCAATCAGAGCTCGCACTGGGTGGCCCGTCTAAGGGCAACAAGGAGGAATCTTGGAGTCTGAACCCCGGCACAGGCGCAATCACGGCCCTTTCGCTGAAAAGCGGTGGAAACCAATTTTCATTCTGTCCCCTTGCTCAACCAGACTCAATGCTATGACCCCAACTGAAGCTCTTCTGCTCTTCGTTAATTGCTGCAACACTCAGATATTTTCACTGAACAGGAATTAAACTGGCAGAGCACTAGAGACCTTTATCTTATCTTTCATAAGCCAATATTCTGCAGGAAAAATGTCAGCCCAAATATTACTTTCCATTTAAAGTTCGCTTTCATTGAACGATCAGAGTTACCTCCTGCAGATGAGCGGGTGCAGTTACTTCACTACATCATTGGATGTTGTAACAAATCACAAATCTTAGTACATACTCAATAAAGTTGTTACCTAAGCTCAGACAATGACATGTAACTTTCCTTTGCATCCCCCTTTCTCACAGCTAGCGTAGCGATGTTTGTGACCCTGTGTCAGGGAAAGTGTGGTCTCTCAAAATGTGTTTCTCCTTACCTGGCGGCCATGGCAGCGGCGGATCTACTGCTCGTTATCCTCGACCTGATATTCATGCGCATATCGATTTTTTAAAAATGTGGAACAGTTTTGAATTCATGGATTGCACCCCGATTTGCAATCTACATGCTGTCGAGCGTTATGCGGCCACAGGCTGATGCGCCCGGCTCACCGCTTCTTTCACTTTTGATCGATTTGTGGCTATTTGCTGCTGGAAGCTGAAACACACTTACTGCACCCAGAAAACAGCCGCTGGATTTCTATGGTACTGAGTATAAAGAACATCTTCTGGTACTTTATGCTCGCGGGGCAGTATCAGCCGTTGAATAGCCCAAGATTTTGTTTGGTACTATACATTCTTTGGGGACCTCCAGTCTGGGTCACAGTCGAGTTCCCTCATCACATTCCCGGGAGTTCCACTTGTCCTGATTATTCTGCTGAATGCTTTTACTGCCAGTCATATTTTATTGACCAACAAAGGTCGCCTTAGGCTCCGGGGGTCACAGGAGTGGAGGGGTTCCTACAGACCGAGAGATAGGGAGCAGATATACAGCCATCATTTCACTTTTTGTTATCTCGGGGAATTTTATTCTATTATGGGCAATATTGCTGGTGTATTCTATCTGGGTCTAGATGTTGTGGATGGGTTATCAGCCTTTTCATGTACCTGTTTTTTTTTGGTAAGAGAAATGGGATTCATGCTCCAGCTCCTGAGATGCTGCACCAACAGTTTCATTTATTCCATGAGCCAGGCTAAGTTTTTGAAAGCAGTTGGAGAATGTGCTGAAGTATCCGTTTACTTGAATTGTTAAATTGGTTAGATGATATGTAAAGTTGAATGCTTTCCGGTAAAAGAGGAGGGGGAGGGGCTGGGTGGGGGGATGGTGGTGTTGGGTGTAGGAAGGATGTGGTTGCCCTGGGGAGGGTGTAGAGGAGATTTACCAGGATGCTGCCTGGGCTGGAGGGCCTGAGCTATGAGGAAAGATTGGATAGGCTGGGGTTGTTTTCCTTGGAGCAGCGAAGGTTGAGCAGGGACCTAATAGAGGTGTATAAGGTTATGAGGGGCTCAGATAGGGTGGGTAGGAAGGCACTTTTTTCATTAGGAGAGGGGTCAATAATAGGGGGTATAGATTTAAGGTAAGAGGTGGACGGCTAAGAGGGGAGTTGAGGAGAATGTTTTTCACCCAGAGGTTGGTGGGAGTCTGGAACTCACTGCCTGAAAGGTTGGTTGAGTGAGAAACTCTCATAACAGTTAAGGAGTATTTAGACATTTACTTGCGTTGCCTTAGCCTCCAGGGTAATGGGCCAAGCGCTGGAAAATGGGATTAGTGTAGTCAGATCTTTGTTGACTGGCGCGGACACGATGGGCCGAATGACCTCCTTCAGTGCTGTAAACACCTCTGAGTCTATGGGGAGGTGGTGGGGCTGGTGGAAAGGTAGCCTCATTTTATGTCAACAAACTCCCCCCCACCGAACCATTGCTATAGGGACTTACCAACATGATGTGCATTCTGTAATAGGTGTACATGTTTCATACAGGCAAATGAAATGTCATTTTACCTGGTAGGCAGTAAATGTCACTTAATTAACCACGACAATTATCACTTGTACTGACCACAAAAAGCATCACTTAAAGCGGCCACAGCTGATGTAGCTGTAAAGGAGAAAACAAATAGGAACTCAAATGGCCCAAAACAAAAAATAATCCAATTGGCCAAAGCAGATACCACCCAACCCTACCTCACAGATAAACAAGAAACCCCATAAAGTAACCACAACAAACATTTCTTTAGATGCCAGCAGCGAATGACCTTCAGGTCAACACAATAAACATCTCTTCAACCGGATGAAGCAATTATGACATGAACAGGACATAGGGAGTATCAATGAAAACACATATCAGGTATTGTTAAAAATCACAACAGGGAGTATCACTCAAATTGGCCACAACAAATATCAGTAATAATACTTTAAATATGAGGAACGACGTGAGCAGCAAACATCACTTCTAATGGCCACTTAAAATGATAACAGAAAATAACACATAAAATGAATGATTGTATAATGGCAGCACAGCAAACATCTCTTTAAAAAAAGCTCAACACAATACAGCACATCATGTTCTTCCAATCGCAGTAGCTGCCACGAAGCTGAACGCAATTTCCTGTGATCTCACCTGCGCTGAAATATGGAGGCTGTGGTGTGGTCAGTGGGTGACTGGTGGTTCCAGCCGGGCTGGGGTACACAGGACCAGGCACCTCTCACTCGGGAACTTGTCGAGGAGTGCAACCCGTTTTACCGGTACTCCTACAGGAGAGACACTGGACGGGGCAGGAGCGACCGGACGTGCCTCCCATGATATCACCAAGAGCGTTGCAGCAACCGCTTCTCTGCGGTTCCCTGCTGTTCCCCGACTGGCTCCTGTTCTGCTCCTCTGCTCCACCCGGCCATACCTGACACTTCTCCCCACCTTAGCCTCCAGCAATGTCGCTATTCAGCTCCCGCCAGCCCGTCAGGCACCTCTGCACCCATCTTCCCCAGCCCCTCGGCCCCTTCTGCCCGTTCCTCTGCCCGTGCCATAGGCTCCTGTGGCTCTGCCCCCACCCCCTCACCCACTGGACCCCATTCAGACCCACTGCCCGCTCCCAGACTAGAATCGCAATTAACTAGTGCAACCTCTGCAAAGCTGCGCAGTTTGGCCGCATTGTATTCGCACCTTTCCACGTCTTCGTTTCACACTCCAATGCTTCACGATGTACACTGGGGGCAAGCTGATAACAATATCAGCTACTTAATAGATGGCCAGAATTGTTCCACTTTGAGGTAAACATTCTCTGGACCCTCATATATGCTAAACTGGTGAGATAAGTTCAAGATACTTGTGCCCGAACCGTTCAACAAAACCGAGAACAGAATATTCCTGAAATGCTTCTTGACGCATTTTACATTGTAGATTCTATGTATGATACAGCAAGTCAAACAAATGAAACGGCTGGAGTTTTAAAGACAATAACCGCACCCGTCCTCTTCTCTGCGTTGCAAGCAGTTTGTGTAGAAAAGGTTAACAGTGAGTCTGGAACACTTTGGAGGATGTCACACTTTTCTGATGGTCGTACTTTTCTAGTTGAACCACACTGTTCAATTGAAATGAGATTTGGTTTGACACCACAGAGGCAACACGTTGTCACCTGGCTAAGAAAATATATTCTTTCATAGAAATTACACCGTCAGTATTTTTTTAATCAATACTGTTCCTGTCTAGACTTTGCTATGTATCTCCGGGCGAGAGGCTTGGGTGTCGCTTTTACCAGAGGACGGGGCGCGGGGTTTTGGGGGTATAGGGGGGAATGGCGATGCCCTCGGGAGCCGCACTTGCTGTGTGAGTGGAGCCGGGAGGCAGGCTCGGGTCAGGGGCAGCTGAGGCTGACTGAGTGGTGCCTGGAGGGAGACCTGGAGCAGAGCAGTCAAGTGGCGAGGACGTGTTCGGGGCGACCCAGGCTTGGTGGGTGGCAGCTGGTGGACACAGGGAGGGAGCCAGTGGTCTGGGGGTCTGCCGCATGGAATCGGGAATTAGATCTCATGCATTGCTGTATTTCCTCCTTCAAGAAAGGAATTATCTCAATTCGAAAAAGCCAAGAAATATTTCAGTTTTGGCGATTCGTAGCCTAATCCTCTCTTCTGACATTGCTTTCCTGACAGGTACAAGTGTTTTACTGAATATTTAAAGGAACCCTTTCAAAAACAAATCACATTTGTCATTGCGCTTAACTTCTTCAGCTCGTCTGGTCAAAATACAATGTGGTTTCTCAGGCAAAACAATTAAATAAATAATGCCGCACTGCGAGAGCTCTGAACTGAGATCCAAATTGAACATCTGGGAGGGAAGTTTCCTAACCAGCCCCCAACTCAGCAGTGAAAAACAAAACACTCCATTTCTCCCCTGAGAGCCAGGCCCTGGACCAGAACTCTGAGAATGCCCGTTGCAAAAATCACGAATAAAAAATAACAAAGGGAATAGAGTTTAAAATGGCCACCGAAAATATCAACTGGAAAGCCCAAAAGTCTTACAATTGACAGAAAAGAGCAAGTGATGGTTAAAAGGGGATTTGGTTCCCCGGTCTGGAGAGTGGTAGAGAGTGATGTTAGCAAGGTGTAATAGAGTGCTGGTAAAACTCAACAGGTCTGGTAGCAACTGTGGAGAGAGAAACAGTTACCGTTCCCAGTCTAATATGACTCTCCTGCTGAACCACAAGTTCATCGTTATCAGAATGTTGTTTTTTTTGATTAAGTTACATCTCTGGGATATTGCAATGCCGGGTATGGTTTCATAATTCGCCGATAGTATGAAAGCTGGAAGTGGGCCAGACAGTGAGTACGATGCCAACCCCCTGAAACCCGCCATAGATGGGCCAGCAGGGTGGACATAGGGGTTACTGGTGTAATCTAAGTTTGAGGTGGTGCATTTTGGCAGAGTGGGCGGGGAAAGGCAATATAGAATAAAGGGCGCATTTCTAAGGACTGCAGAATGACAGGGGGGCCTGGGGCGTTCATGTGGATCAAACATAGGCGATGCCAACACAGCTTGTGAGTTTGCAAAGCATGTGGCAGTTTGGGCTTCATAAATCAAGATATTCTGGACAGTAACAGGGAAGCGATGACCTACCTGCACGAAGCTCTGGTCAGATCACAGCTAAGTATTAGGTCCAGTTATCTTTAGAAAAGACGTGAGGGTCTTTGAGAGGGTGTGGGAAGGACTGGTTAATTTCAGCTTCGAGTTTCGGTCACAGAAATTGACATTGTTTGGCTTGGAGCAAAGAAGATTGAAGGGCGATTTGGCAGAGGTGTTGAAGATTAGGACAGGCGTGGATAAGTTATATTGCTTCCAATAACTGATATTACACGGGATAAGGAAATAACATTTCCGATTTTCGGGATGGAAACAGTGTGGATATGCAGATAACTGTATTTTTTTTGCAGAGACTGGTGATGTGCTGCAACTTTCTGCCCACGAGAGCCGTGAAAGCGAAGACCATCAGTGATTTTTAAGAGAAATTGTTTTGGAAATTGTGGAAAATAAACTTACAGGCGTCTGGTTTAGAGGGCAGGAGTGTGACTGCTTGGATTGTCCTGCACAGCTCCGGAATATAGTCGATAGGCTTTCTCAGCTGCACTTACCCTATTCCTTTGTGACTTGAATGCCTCATAAAGTGGCATCACTAGATACCACAGAAAATGTTTGCAACAAATAACAACATACAGCTGCAAATAAAACACATGTCTAATCTAAAACAATGCTTTTATCACATGTCTAATCTGGACTGCACATATTACTGATAATGGCCACTGTAATTACATTTTAAATTAGTTGCAACAAGTACTACTTAAATGGACACAATTCTTTCTTCAACTGGAATAACAGCACAAAGCATTTAAAACAGACGCAGCAAATATCACTTAAATATTTCACATCATATATCACTTAAAATGGGTATATCAACTATTGCTTAAAATGTCCATATCAAGTTACTCTTAAACCAGCAACATCAAATATCAGTTAAAATGCCCACAATAAGTTTAACTTAAAAAGGAGCATCTCTAAACATGGTCACCAGAAATGTAAATTAAAATATTCGCAACATATGTAATTTAACAAAATCACTGGAAGGATCATTTGAAATGGGCACAGTATAAAACCATTAAAATTCTTGCAGGAAATTTGGCTTAAAATATACATAGCTTAATTTTAAATTTTAAAATGGCCATGTGCAGTTATTTTTATTTATTCGTTCATGGAATGTGGGCAGTCGCTGGCTAGGCTGACATTCATTGCCCATCTCTAATAGCCCTTGAGAAGTCAATGGTGTGCTTAAATAGAATAAAGCCAATACCCCTTAAGAACAGTTAAACTGACCACGCCAAATATAAAACAGCACATATCAATTAAACTGGAGACTGCAAACAACACTTCGAATGAAAACAGCCTCTACCACTTAAACTGGAAACAAATAATATCAGATCGTATGTATCATTTAAAAACAGGGACAGAAAATATCAGTTAAAATACCCACTATATTTTTTTTGAAATATGGACAGATGAAACTTGTGAAAATGACACCAAGAATATAAATTTAAATTACCACAGGGAATATAATTCAAAATTATAAAATAAAGTACAGCTTAAAATGGTCCTGGCACTAAATTTGGACAGGGAAAATATCACTTAAATCGCTCATTGGGAATATTGGTTAAAATTGTAACAGCAAACATTGTTTGAAATGAACTCAGCCAATATTTCTTAAAATGACCTTAGCCAATGACATTTAAACTGATCACAACAAGTATAAGGAAAAATTGTGACACATTAAATATCATCCAAACTGCCCACACAAAAGATTTTCAAATGGTCAGAACAAATAGATTTAAAACTTGCAAAGCATATATAACGTAAACTGGCCAGGACAGATGTGAATTTCACTGCACACGGCAAATATCACTTAAAATCTTCATATCACGTAATACTTAAAATGCTCATTAAAAAGTGTCATTTGAAACAGTGGCAGCAGATAAAAGTTAAAATATCCACAACAAATGTTACTTTAACACATCAAAAAAAGTAGCCTTGAAAATTACGGTTAGGGATATGAATTATTATGTTCATACCAAGTACGATTTAAATGTGCACAACGCATTTGAAAACGTCACCGTTAATATTCGGTTGAAATATTCGCACTGGAAGTTAGTTAAAATAGAGAGAAAAAAATATATTTATTGTCGAAGCAAATATCACTGAATTTGGAATAAGAATGTATCACTTAAAAAAGGACAATATCACTTAAGCAGGTACCGTAAGTATCGCTTAAAATTCGGAGAGCAAACATGACTTAAATAGGAAACAGTTACTCTGACTTAAAATGCCCACAACAACTTGAATTGAAACGGCCACATCTCTCATGGCTGAAAATGACATCAGCAAATATCACTTAAACTGGAATAAGCAAATATCGCTTAAATTAGCCAAAGAAATTCCGCTTAAACCAACAAAACAGATGCCAAGCAAAAAATCCTCACAATAAATACATTTTAGAAAGGACAAAGGAAATGTTTCTAAAAATTATCATCAAAGGTACATAAGACCACGTGCTCACAGCAATATCATGTATAATTAGGACAAAAAGTATCATTCGAAAGTGTCACAGCGAATAGCCAACGGCAAAAATGTCTTAAAATGGATTCAACTACTATTGTTTAAGCAGAAGGCAGCAAACATCACTAAAAGTGCCCTGAGCAAGTGTCACGTAATCTGCTCAGAACAAATGTAACTTGGAATGGACCCAGAAAATATCATTGAAACTGAACACTGCAAATATGACCTTTAAACCGTCAGACAATATCACTTAAAAGAGCAACAGCCATTGACAAGTAAAGTGCACTAAGTTTCACAGCAGAAATCACTCAGAATTAAAACAGCAAATATCGCCTAATATGGCCACAGAAAGTAATTCTCTGAAAATTAAAACAATAAATGCCACTTAAAATAGCGACAGAACCCATCAATTAAAAATACCGTAGGAAATGCAATTTAAAACAGCAGCGTCAGTATCAGTTCAAATATCTACAGGGAATTTAAGTTGGAAAAGGCACAACAAATATCTTTTCAAAATTAAATCTAAGCGGATCATGGTCGCAGCAAAATCACTTTGAATTTTCGAAGCATATATTAGTTAAAATGTCCGCACCAAACTTCGCTCAAACTGGCCACAGGGCATTATCCTTAGAATAAACACAGCACATATCAGTTAAAGTGGCTGCGGCAACATAACTTTAACCAAATATGACATAAACTGAAAAAAAACCCCGCGAATATTACTCAATCAGGACAAAACGATTATTACTTAACATGGACGCAATAGCTTAAATTTCCCGCGGCCATTGTCACTTAAAGTGGAAAAAAGAGCAAATATTCCCGAAAATATCCACAGTGGACTTCGGCGAATCAGTATCCAGTTAATTTCAAATCACCACAGCGAATATTAATTGAACTGGACACATTGAAAGTGGACACAGCGAAAGTTACTTCAAATATCGAGCGCTGGACTGGCGCTGATGCAGCGCTGAGGGCGTGATGCGTGGTCGGAAAGGGCAGGAAAATGAGGAAACACCGTAATGACGGAGGGCAATGAGAGAGGGAAAAATGCACTGAGAGCTGCCCTGTTGCAGTATCCGAGGAGCAGTAAGTGAAAGTGGTGCACTGTCCGAGGGGAAAGGACAGAGGGAGCCCTACACTTCTACAGGAGCATTGCAAAGTGGGCACTGCACTGCTTGGAGAGTGGTGGTGAGAGGGAGCTGCAGTATTGAACGGCGAGGACCGAGGGAGCGCTGCACTGCTGGAGGGTCAAGACTGAGATAGTACTGCTCTGTGAGGGGGGGAAATCTGAGGAAGCAGTGCATTGCCTAGGGGACAGTACTGAAGTGTGCTGCCGTATCCGATATTGCATCTTTCAGGTACGTTCATGAGTTTTGTTTCCGTTCACGGGTTGTGAGCGTCACTGGCTAGACCAGCCTTTAGTGCTCGTCACTAATGCCTTTGAAAAAGTGGTGCATGGGCCAATCTCTTGAACCACTGCAGGCCATATTGTGTCAGTGCCTCCACAGTGCAGTTCGGAATGGGGTTACCGGATCCTGACCCAGTGACAGTGAAGTACCGGCGATAGAGTTCCAAGTCAGGATGGTATGGCTTGGAGGGCAGTTTCCAAGCGGTGGAGTTACCATGACTCTCCTACTCCTCTACTAAACTAAACTGGTTATTGTGCAATGAGATAGGATTAACCGCTAACCTCATAGTGAAGGACACCCTTGGCCGTAGTGATAACAATATGATTGAATTCTGCATTCAATGTGAAGGAGAGCCGAGCGGGTCCAATGAAGTAAAGTCTTGGGACTATCACCTTAAACTAAATTAAGGGCGATTATAAAGGCATGAAAGCAGAGCTAGCTAAAGTGAACTGGCAAATGAGGTTAAGGGATAGCTCATTGGGGATGCAGTGATTGACATTTAAGCGGCTATTTCAGGATAGACAGAATTGATACATTCAAATGAGAAAAAAACATTCACGTGGGGCCCCACCATCCGTGGTTAGCCAAAAGAGTTTAAAATAGTATCAAAATTAAAGAAAAACATAAAATTATGCAAAGGCCAGCAGCAGGCCAGAATACAGGCCAGAATATTTAAAAAAGAAAAGATTGACAAAACGCTTAATAAGGAGGGAAACATTAGAGTAGGAGGGCATGTTAGCTAGAAATATAAAGATAGATAGCAAGCGTTTCTATAGGTATTAAAATGAAATGATAGTTAAGAAAGTGAGCGTATGTCCTATAGAACGTGAGCCTGGGCATTTATAATGGAAAATAAGGAGATGGCAAATAATTGAACAGGCATATGTCATTTGGCTTCACTATAAAGGATAGAAGTAACATCCTATAAATAGCTGCAAATCAAAAACAAAATTGGAAGTGAAGGAGGAACTCAGGAAAATGAAAATCAACATGGGAGTGGTACTTAGCGAATTGTTGGAGCTGCGGGCTGGCAAATCCCCAGGTCCTGATGGATTTCATCCGAGGGCCTAAAAATAACTGACTAATGAGATAGTTGATGTGTTGGTTTTAATTTTCCACCAAATTCGGGAAAGGTGATATGACATTGGAAAATAGCAAATGTAACTCATTTGTTCAGAACAGGAGAGAGACAGAAAGGAGGAAACTACAGGCCAGTTAGATTAACACCTGTCAATGTTGGAAGCTATTATTAACTATGTTATGGCAGGGCACACATCAAAAAATCCAAGCAATCAGGCTGAGTCAACATGGTTTTGTGGAGGGAAATCAGGTTTAACCAATTAATGGGATTCTTTGAAGGAGTCACATGAGTTGTTGATGAAGTGGGACAGGTGGATTTTTAAAAACAATATTCATTCTCGGGGTGTGGGAGTCGCTGGTTAGGCCAACATTTATTGCCCATCATCAATTGCCCCTTGAGAAGGTGGTGGTGAGCTGCCTTCTTGAGCCGCTGCAGTCCCTGTGGTGTAGGTACACCCACCGTGCTGTTAGGGAGGGAGTTCCGGGATTTTGACCCAGCGACAGTGAAGGAGCGGCCGATATATTTCGAAGTCAGGATGGCGAGTGACTAGGAGGGGCACTTCCAGGTGGTGTTGTTCCCCTCTGTCTGCAGCCATCGTCCTTCTATATAGTAGTGGTCGTGGTTTGGAATGTACTGCCTAACGTGTAAAACCTGTCAAAAAAGTAGCAACAATTAATACAATGTGGCAACAAAACCAGATTCGAAGTGTGTGAAAAGATTGTAATATTTCGGAATAATATTGAAATTTTGGATACCTGACCGAGCAATGAACGTCGAGGCATATTCCTGATGTTAACTGATTTTCTGGATGGAAATGCAGTCATAGATGTGGCGGGAAACAAAGCAAATAAACAAATGGTATCATTTTTCATCTCACCAAGTGTTTATTTGGAAATGATAAACCGATAAATGCTGGTTAACATAACTGATTCTCGTGGAGTATTATGGTCAGTTTCAACATGGGCAAAAACAGACCACGAATCACAGAAGAGAGTGAGTCAGAGTAAATCTCTGTCTTTCTCACCGGAGAAATCTAAAGTGTTACACGATTTGGTGTTTTAAATTGCTCAATGAAATAGAGAAATAAAAACGAAAATCAACATAGAGCACACATTTCTTAACAAGCAACCAGTAGAACAAACTACAGAAACAAATACTTTCTCATTAACTAATTTTTGCAATCAAAGTACGTCTGACAACATCCTTTCACTACACGCCGCCCTTCTGGCAGATATGCGGCATTACAGGAACAGCACCAACTCTCCACTTCTCTCTGCCATTCTTGGTCGACATTTTCAGTGTCCTGATTAATCATTAAGGTATTAACAACCCTTATATAAAAACAAAAAAGCTACTACGGATGCTGGAAATCCAAAACAAAAACAGAATTACCTGGAAAAACTCAGCAGGTCTGGCAGCATCGGCGGAGAAGAAAAGAGTTGACGTTTCGAGTCCTCATGACCCTTCGGCAGAACTGAGTAAAGTTAGGAGACGTTGAAATTTAAGATGGTTTATGGTTGGGGCGGGGGTGGTGGGGGGTGGGGGGGGGCGTGGTTGGGTTGGGGGAGAGAAGTTGGGGGTGGTGGTTGTAGGGACAAGCAAGCAGTGATAGGAGCAGATAATCAAAAGAGGTCACAGACAAAAGGAACAAAGGGGTGTTAAAGGTGGTGATATTATGTAAGGAAATGTGCTAATTAGGAATGGATGGCAGGATACTCAAGGTACAGCTCTAGTGGGGGCGGGGTGGAAAGACTAACTGGGTATTATAGTTATAGATGTAAAAATAATGGAAATAGGTGGGAAAAGAAAAATCTCTATAAATTGTTGGAAAAAACAAAAGGGAGGGTGAAAAAACGGGAAGGGGGTGGGGATGTGGGAGGGAGTTTAAGATCTAAAGTTGTTGAATTCAATATTCAGTCCGGAAGGCTGTAAAGTGCCTAGTCGGAAGATGAGGTGCTGTTCCTCCAGTTTGCGTTGGGCTTCACTGGAACAATGCAGCAATCCAAGGATAGACATCTGGGCAAGAGAACAGGGTGGAGTGTTAAAATGGCAAGAGACAGGGAGGTTTGGGTCTTTCTTGCGGACAGACCGCAGGTGTTCTGCAAAGCGGTCGCCCAGTTTGCGTTTGGTCTCTCCAATGTAGAGGAGACTGCATTGGGAGCAATGAATGCAGTAGACTAAGTTAGGGGAAATGCAAGTGAAATGCTGCTTCACTTGAAAGGAGTGTTTAGGCCCTTGGACAGTGAAGAGAGAGGACGTGAAGGGGCAGGTGTTGCATCTTCTGCATGGACATGGGGAGGTGCCATAGGTGGGGGTTGAAGAGTAGGAGGTGATGGAGGAGTGGACCAGGGTGTCCCGGAGGGAACGATCCCTACGGAATGACGCCAGGGGGGGGTGAAGGGAAGATGTGTTTGGTGGTGGCATCATGCTGGAGTTGGCGGAAATGGCGGAGGACGATCCTTTGAATGCGGAGGCTGGTGGGGTGATAAGTGAGGACAAGGGGGACACTATCATGTTTCTGGGAGGGAGGAGAAGGTGTGAGGGCGGATGCGCGGGAGATGGGCCGGACACGGTTGAGGGCCCTGTCAACCACCATGGGTGGAAAACCTCGGTTAAGGAAGAAGGAGGACATGTCAGAGGAACTGTTTTTGAAGGTAGCGTCATCAGAACAGATGCGACGGAGGCGAAGGAACTGAGAGAATGGGATGGAGTCCTTACAGGAAGCGGGGTGTGAGGAGCTGTAGTCGAGGTAGCTGTGGGTGTCGGTAGGCTTGTAATGGATATTGATGGACAGTCTATCTCCAGAACTTGAGACAGAGAGGTCAAGGAAGGGAAGGGAAGTGTCAGAGATGGACCATGTGAATATGATGGAGGTGTGGAAATTGGAAACAAAATTAATAAATTTTTCCAGGTCCCGACGAGAGCATGAAGCCGCACCGAAGCAACCATCGATGTACCGGAGAAAGAGTTGTGGGAGGGGGCCGGAGTAGGACTGGAACAAGGAATGTTCCACATACCCCATAAAGAGACAGGCATAGCTGGGGACCATGCGGGTACCCATAGCCACACCTTTTGTTTGGAGGAAGTGAGTGGAGTTAAAGGAGAAATTGTTCAGTGTGTGAACAAGTTCAGCCAGACGGAGGAGAGTAGTGGTGGATGGGGATTGTTCGGGCCTCTGTTCGAGGAAGAAGCTAAGGGCCCTCAGAACATCCCGGTGGGGGATGGAGGTGTAGAGGGATTGGACGTTCTTGGTGAAGAGGAAGCGGTTGGGGCCAGGGAACTGGAAATTGTTGATGTGACGTAGGATGTAGGTGGGAAGGGACTGAACAAGGGGAGAGAGAAGGGAGTCAAGATAACGAGAAATGAGTTCCATGGGGCAGGAACAGGCTGACACGATCGGTCTGTCGGGAGAGTTCTGTTTGTAGATTTTGGTTAGAAGGTAGAAGCAGGCCGTCCGAGGTTGGGCGACTATCAGGTTGGAAGCTGTGGGAGGAAGATCCCCAGAGTAGATGAGGTCAGTGACAGTCCTGGAAACAATGGCTTGATGTTCAGTGGTGGGGTCATGGTCCAGGGGGAGGTAGGAGGAAGTGTCTGCGAGTTGATGCTCAGCCTCCGCGAGGTAGAGGTCAGTGCACCAGACAACAACAGCACCACCCTTGTCAGCGGGTTTGATGACAATGTCAGGGTTGGACCTGAGAGAACGGAGTGCAGTGAGTTCAGAGAGAGACAGATTAGAATGGGTGAGAGGAGCAGAGAAATTGAGACGGCTAATGTCACGCCGACAGTTCTCAATGAAAAGATCAAGAGAAGGTAAGAATCCAGAGGGAGGGGTCCAGGTGGAGGGAGAATATTGGAGGTGGGTAAAAGGATCCATTCAACGGGGAGAGGACTCCTGCCCAAAGAAGTGAGCACGGAGATGAAGACGGGGGAAGAAAAGTTCAGCATCGTGCCGAGCCCAAAATTCATTGAGATGAGGGCGTAAGGGTATGAAACTAAGTCCTTTGCTGAGCACTGAACGTTCAGCATCAGAGAGGAGAAGGTCAGGGGGTATAGTGAATACGCGGCTGGGGCTGGGATTGGAAGATGGGATGGGGACAGAGGGACAGGCAGGGGTGGAGGGTCCCAGATGGGTGTTGGTGTCGATGAGTTGTTGGAGCTTGTGTTCCTTAGCACTTGAGAGAAAGAGAAAAAGTTTCTTGTTGAGGCGTCGGATGAGACGAAGAATAAAATGAAACTGGGGGCACGCGCAGTTTGGAAAAGGGTGCGGCGGTGCTGCTGGAGGGAGAGGTCGAGTGTGTTCATATGGCAGCGCATGGCACTGAGTGTGGATCTCAGAATGCGACGGGAACAGCAGTTCGAGAAACATTTTATGTCCCGGAGATACCTGTAATCCTGGGTGGGTTCGATACAAGAGGGATGGAATTTCAGTTGAAATCCACGTGGGGTGAGTCGGAGACGGAGACAGTCACTGAGAAAGGAGATATGGCTGTGAAAGCGGGTTTTAGTAAACACCTTGTCAAACACCAGGAGAGAAATGAAAAGCAATGAAGGTGAACAGAGCCCCCTGCACCCTCCCCCCGCCCCCACCACCACCCGCCAGGAACAACAGCGCATTTCCTGTGAAATACTGTGATTTTCTTTTAACTGTCACTCCCACTTTAATGGTATCCTGTTTATGTTTCTCTCCCCATGGGGACCAGGTCAAATGGTCATATCTCCAAGTTGAGGAACTTGTCGAATTCTTGTTTTTACCTTAAGTTGGTGAGGACATTTTAAAAGATAGTTGCATTCAGTTTGTAGGCTTGGTAAACAATGAGCAAGATACCCATCGACTGCAAAATAATTTGGATAGGATGGCACAATAGTCGTAAAAGTGTCAGATACAAGTTAGTAAAGAGAGGTGGGAGGATCCATTTTGGCAGAAGGAATAGGCAGATGTGATTTGGGCTGAATGACACAGTCCCAAAGAGTGTGCAAGGATAAAGGGTTCATTTGCATACATCTTTCAAGATGGCAGAATATGCTGAAAGGTTTATTAGCAAACACAAGGGAATCGTGGGCTTCATAAACAGAGATTCTGAGGTTAAAACTGGACAATTCATGTTGAAAATTTCAGAACAAAATATCTGGTATGTCCGCAAGTAGATTATTTTGTTCATTTCTGGTCAACACATCTGACGGAGGATGTGGGGTTCTTGAGAGGGTGCGGAGGGGAACTAGCAGAATGGTTGGAAAGATGGGAACAACATGGTTTGGAGGATGAAACTGCAATGGTTCTACTTCGAGCTCAGGAGAATGAAGGGAAAACTGATAGGCTTGTCCAAAGATATTGACAGGCTGAGATGAAGCCGGGAAGGAAAAACTATTCCCATCAGATGACGGACAAGGTCCAGAGGAGACAGAGTTAGGGTTTCGGTCAGGTATGTGGGGTGGGGGTGGAGGGGGTTAGGTGTGAGAAAGACCTTTTCAATGCGGTAGTGTGTAATATGCAATGATCTGGAACACGCTGCAAAACAGAGAGGCGGAAGCGAAGAAATCAATAATTCCAAAATGAAATTGGATGGACACATGAAGGAAATAAACTTTTGAGGTTACCGGCATAGAGCAGGGGCGTGGGCGGGGTGTCCCAAAGAGAGCCAGAATAGAGTAGATGGGACGAATGGCCTATTTCTGTGCCGTAATCACACTATGACTACATGAGACAAGAACGATAGGGTTTGGAAGCCGTTTTCAACATTAGCTATGACATCTGGTTGTCCAAATGTAAAATCCGAGCAGGAGCTGATGGAATTGTCCGGTTTCCACTCCCGGACAATCATGTTTCAGGAGAAAACACGCTCCCAGTTTTGTACATCTATTGCTTGCGTCTATCCAAATTTTGCAAATGAAGCAAGTAAAGATGTGCAATCTTTCCCAAAATCAAGCATTGTGAAACATAATTTCCTGCCCTGGCAGTAATGATGACAACATATTCGTCCTATCTGGAGTGGAGGGTTACTTCCGATTGCCATTGCTAACTAAAGGCAGGTATACTCTGCTGAGGGAACATAAACCCCCATTTCGCTGATAACGGTAGGGGAATATCAATGTTCGTTCAAAAATAATAAGTAATAAAACATTCTTCACATGCAACTGTTCCACATTCTATACATTATATGTTATTATTACATGCAAATGTTTCCCTCGTCACAATCCTAAATGCCCTATGCCTTCCTCTGAAGCTGTGATCCAGTGATTCGTACCCCCTAGTCAGGGGAAAAAAATCTCACATTATCTACTCTGTCACCCCCCACCCCTGAGAATCTGAAGGACCTGAAATCAATTTGCTTGCAATGGCATTTTACAGCCGAACTCCATGTTCCCTGGCTCTCCATTCTCCCGTGGACAATTCCTGTGCGGCCCATAAGGTGTTCATTACTTAGTGTGGCGCAGGCTAGTGTGCGTCAAGGTACCGTGACGGCAGGAACAGAAAGGGTATCGATCACCATTTGCCCTACAGAAGCATCAAGGGGTCCGAGCAAAAATTAAGTCAATTGGAGTCAGGGGGAGAGCTGTCCACTGGTCTGAAACATAACTAGCACTAAGGAAAACAGTTATGGTCAGAAGGGGTGACCCATTTAAGACAGAGATAAGGAGGAACATCTTCCCTCAGAAGGTAGTCAATCTGTGCAATTCTTTACCGCAGAGGGCTGTCGATGCCGGGCTGTTCAGTGTATTCAAGACTGAGATGGACCCATTTTCACTCAGGAAGTGAATCAAGGGTTACAGGGAAAAGGCAGGAAAGTGTTTTTGAGGAATATCAGATCAGCCATGATCTCATTAAATGGCGGTGCAGACACGTTGGGCCGAATGGCCTACTTCCGCCCCAACGTTTTATAGAATGGTTCCCGGGATGCCGGCTTTTAGCTGAAGGCCGCACACTGAACAGGAAATATCGATTTCGGCCTTTTGACAAGGTTTAGAAGGCAGAGATTGGGAAGAATGCAGTGCTGAGCAATTGTGTGCAAATTAATATTCGGTGTGACAGGGATGGAGATGCTAATGTTCTTTCTAATGATAATGCCTCCAGTCGGCTTTGGGTGTTCTCATTTCCCCCGGAAGATAGGGTCCCAATAACTTGCCCCGACGTCACTTTAAGAAATCAATAACCTGATGCTGTCCAGGGCTAATTTCACTGCCCCGCCAGGGCACAACTCCATTCACACTCTCCTGTTTACATCCAAGGTTAATGGGCCGGCCGATCTCTGCTCCCATTAAACACTAATTACACTGACCCGCTCCTCTCCCATTCAGTAAAAACACCGCTGCCCCGCTAGTACCTTAGAAGAACTCCATTGCTTCATCCCAATCCAAAACTAATCCCACTGCCCCGCTCCCATCCTAAACTAATCCCACTGCCCCGCTCCAATCCCAAACTAATCCCACTGCCCCGCTCCCACCCAAAACTCATCCCACTGCCCCGCCCCCACCCAAAACTAATCCCACTGCCCCGCTCCCATCCAAAACTAATCCCACTGCTCCGCTCCCACCCAAAACTAATCCCACTGCCCCACTCCCATCCAAAACTAATCCCACTGCCCCACTCCCACCAAAACTAATCCCACTGCCCCTCTCCCATCCTAAACTAATCCCACTGCCCCGCTCCCACCCAAAACTCATCCCACTGCCCCGCTCCAATCCCAAACTAATCCCACTGCCCCGCTCCCACCCAAAACTCATCCCACTGCCCCGCTCCCATCCTAAACTAATCCCACTGCCCCGCTCCCACCCAAAACTCATCCCACTGCCCCGCTCCCACCCAAAACTAATCCCACTGCCCCGCTCCCACCCAAAACTAATCCCACTGCCCCGCTCCCACCCAAAACTCATCCCACTGCCCCTCTCCCACCCAAAACTAATCCCACTGCCCCGCTCCCACCCAAAACTCATCCCACTGCCCCGCTCCCACCCAAAACTAATCCCACTGCCCCGCTCCTACCCAAAACTCATCCCACTGCCCCTCTCCCACCCAAAACTAATCCCACTGCCCCGCTCCCACCCAAAACTCATCCCACTGCCCCGCTCCCACTCTAAACTAATCCCACTGCCCTGCTCCCACCCAAAACTAATCCCACTGCCCCGCTCCCACCCAAAACTAATCCCACTGCCCCGCTCCCACCCAAAACTAATCCCACTGCTCCGCTCCCACCCAAAACTAATCCCACTGCTGCGCTCCAATCAAAAACTAACCACACTTCTCTACTTCCACCCAAATCTAACCCCACTGCTCCGCCTACATTTAATTATCTTGCTTTCTTCCTGCACTAAATTCACTTCCTCCTATGTACTTGTGATAATCCCCCTGACAAGCCCCAGGCCAACAACGTTCCCACTGGACTGTTCATATTCATCACGAACCCCTCCACCTCCACCCTCGCCCCCGGCCCCCAGGGCAGCAATTAACTCAATGCCCCTCTGCCAAACTACACTAATCCCATTTTCCCATTCCTTCACAATGGAATTCCCCAGGCCTGCTAGTATCCAGTACAAATCACACAGCCCCGCACCATCATCCAACAACAATTCAACAATGGTGATGTTTTTCAGCAGGAGCAAGAACAAATTTTGATGTCGCGGTAAAGCTAGGGGCAAAGGTCGTGTTAAGGCTAAGGCTCGCTCCTCCAGAGCCGGTCTCCAGTTCCCTTTCGGCCCTGACCACCGGCTGCTGCGCAAGGGTCACTGTGCCGAGCGTGTCGGGGCCGCAACCCCCCCTCTCCATGGCCGCCGTTCTCGAATACCTGACAGCCGGAACCCTCGAGCTGGTCAGCAACACGTCCCGGGATAACAAGGCGACCCGCATCTTCCCCACCACCTGCTGCTCACCATCCGCAAGGAGGAGGAGCTCAACAAGCTGCTGGGAGGGGGTCACTATATCCCAGGGTCGGGTCCTGTCCAATAACCAGCCTGTGCTGCTGCCCAAGAATACCGGCCACTCCAGGAAGGGTAATGCCTGAAGGGGCGAGATCTGAAAAAGAGCAATCCCAGTAAAGATGCAGCATTGTTTTACAGCTGCACTCCAGTCAGTCAGTTAGATCAATGACTCGCTCATGCCCAACACAATCCAATCTCCCCCACGGCACTGTGACAATAGTCTCACTGCTCTCTGCCCCCTCGTAAATCACCTGTTTTTCTGTTTGGAATATTATTCTGTTTATACATAGAAATATATCGTGTCTCTCACACTGGACCTGCAACACCCCTGACATGTCCAAAATTAAGAGGGGCATAGATAGGTTAGATAGGGAGAAACATTTCTCTTTAGTGAAAGTGTAAATTGAGCGGGGGCATTGATTGAAGGTAAGGGGCAGGAGGTTTAGAGGGGATTTGAGGTGGGATTTTTTCATTCGGAGGGTCGTTGGAATCTGGCACACGCTGCCTGAGGGGGTGGTAGAGGCAGTAACACTCACAGCATTTAATAATTATTTAGATGAGCACTTGAAACGCCGTAGCATACAGGGCTAGGGGTCAAGTGCTGGAAAATGGGATTAGAATAGATAGGTGCTTGATGGCCGGCACGGACCCGATGGGCCGAAGGGCCTGTTTCTGTGCTGTATAACTCTATAATTTGAACAGTTTCAAGGGTTCAGGACTAAAAGAGGATCACAGTGTTTGCATGCCATGCGTTGGGTTAAAGCAGTCTGCCTTGCTCCTGCAGCAATGACAGTAACTGATGGTGTCAATGTTCCGGGCGAGGCAGCTGGAAGGGAGCAGGGCTCGACAGCGACGCCCATCAGTGGAGTGTGGCCCGCGTCTGCCTGCAGAGCCTGAACTGTGCGCAGCTTGGCACCACTGCAGGATTATCTTGTTTACACTCAGCAGCAAACTTGCTTTGCAAAATTCCATAAAAAACCCACAGCGTATATCATTGACAATGCCCCCAGGAATGTCGTGTTCAAATTATCATCATGGATATAACTTAAAATGGTCACAGTACTTATCACTTAAAGTAGTCACGCAACATATCACAAAAGTGCTAAAATCATGTGGCCGCATCCCAGGTAACTTGTTTTTATTCATTCACGCGATGTAGGCTTCGTTGACTGGGCCCAACATTCGTTACCCATCCCTAATTGCCCCCTTGAGAAGGTGGTGGGTGAGCTGCCTTCTTGAGCCGCTGCAGTCCCTGTGGTGTAGGTACACCCACCGTGCTGTTAGGGAGGGAGTTCCAGGATTTGGACCCAGCGACAGTGAAGGAACGGCCGATATATTTCCCGAGTCAGGATGGTGAGTGGCTCGGAGGGGAACTTCCAGGTGGTGGTGTTCCCCATGTGTCTGCTGCCCTTGTCCTTCTAGTTGGCACAGCTCATAACACTTAAAATTGCTGCCACAGATAACAATTTAATTGGCCACAGCAAATGTGTCTTAAAATCTTCACTGGAGATGAGATATGAAACGAATACAGTGCGTATCATTTTAAATAGCCAGAAATCACATCACTTAAAATACCTGCAGCGCATATCACTTATGATCGTCACAGTGTATACTGTTCAAAATGTCGACAACATTACAAATATCACTGGGGCACATCACTTAAAATGGCAACATAATATATTACTTCAAAGGGCCAAGGTGGATTCCACTCAAACCAGCCACAAGGACTAACACTTAATTACCTCACACCGCATATGGGTTCAAATAGCCACATTGAAAGATATTTTTAAATATCATGTTAAATGAACAACATGAATATCACTTTACATCACCACAGTTAATATCACTTAAAATCGTTACCAAGGAAACGACTTTAAATTGTTGCCGCGTGTAACTTCAACTGGTCGCGAAAGATAGATGTCATATAAGTAACCCTCCATACAAATGCGTGGTCTCTCAAATGCATTGTACATACTGGGGAAGAAAAGGAATCCTACATTTATAACCGGTCTTTACGCAGGTTTACCTTAACGAATTTCAATTGAGTGCACTTCCGAAAGGGCCTCATCACTTTTCTCACGTCCCCGAGTAGTCTGGTGGTGTGGGAATTTGCCTGATTGGATTTATCCTGCTTTTTGTGTACAGGACATTCCTGGGTCATTTTTCATATTGTTGGGTAGCTGCCAGTGTTGTATTTGTTCTGGAATAGCTTGTCTCTGGTGTGACTAGTTCTGGAGCACAGGTTTTTAACACTATTACAAAGTGTGGTCAGGAACCACAGCCTTGGTGGTATCCAGTGCCTTCAGCTGTTTCTTGCTATCACCTGGAGCGAATCTGACAGGCGGAATAGATGTATTTGTGATCACCGGGACTTCAGCAGGAAGCACTCAGCATTCTGGCTGCGGGTGGTTGCAAATGATTCAGTTCTTGCATTTCACACTGAACTGCTGGGCTCCTCCATCACTGAGGATAGGACCGGTTGTGGAGCCTCCTCCTCAGGTGATATCTATCTTTTTCTGCCACTACTCAGGGCTGAATGCGAAAGGGCTGACGAGCTTTTATTTGATCCGCTGGCTATGGGATCGTTTTTCGTGCCTATTTCCTGCTGCTTCCATGTAAATATTCACCTGTCAAACCTTCGCCAGGTGGACGCCTGATTTCAAGTGATGCCTGGTGCTGCTCCTGACATAATGTCCGGCATTCTTCACTGAACCACCTTTGACCCCTTAGCTTCATGTTAATGACAGTGTGAGAGGAATCAAGGGCCATGAGATAACAGATTGTGGTTTAATGCCAATTCCGCTGTTGCTCCTGGTATTCGGTGCCTCGTGACTGGCTTGTTTTGAATTTCTGTCTCTGTCCTGAATCTATCCCATGGAGCCTGAACCTAAAAATGTTCAATGTGAAGATGGACATTGTCATCACAAGGAACGTGTGGCTGTCACTCCGGCCGATACTGTCATGGACAGATTCACCTGTGACGTTAACACTGGTGCTTTCTACGTCCAGTAGGAATCCCCCCCAACCCCCACCGCATCCCCTCACCCCCCCACCCCCCAGCCCCGCCCCCTTCATTGGTCCCCTCACTATGTACTGCAGGCCCAGCCTGGCAGATATGTCCTTCAGGACTCGGGCAGCTCAGTCAGAAAACAGGAGCGGATGAGGATCGGGACGTAAGGACAGAACGGCACAAGTAGGCCATTCGGCCCGTCGAGACTGCTCCACCATTCAAACAGATCATGGCTGATCCTCTCCCCTACGCCATTTTTCGAGCTACCCCTATACCCTTTGATGTCATTCCTGTCCAGAAATTCACGAAATTCTGCGTTGAACAGGTTCAATGATTGAGCTTCTACAACCCCCTGGGGTAGAGAATTCCAAACATTTGCCACCCTCTGAGTGAGGAAATTCCTCTTCGTCTCAGCCTTAAATGGTCTGCCCTGTATTATGGGTCTGTGTCCCCTGGTTGGAGAGTCACCAACCACAGGAACCACCCAATCCACATCTATCCTGTCTCGCCCTGCAAGAATTGTGCAAGTCTCAGTGACGTCTCCTGTCGCTCTTTGAAACTCTAGGCAATACAGTCCCACTTTCCTCAGTCTCCGCATTAGACAATACCACCATCACAGAGATTATCCTACTGAGTGTCTAATAAACACCCTCTTTGGCCAATATGTCCTTCCTTAGACAAGGAGACCACAATAGTACAACATAACCCAGCTGCGATCTCAATGCGGCTCTACACAATAGCAGCAGGGAAAATCGATGGACAGTTCAGGGATCAAACCGACGATCGTGGGATTATTAGCACCGCACTCTAACCAAATGAGGAACCGCCCAGCACCAGGGGCTGTGCTATTGAGGCACTATAGGAGATAGACATTGAAATCCCCCAGCCACAGTGCATGCTGAGCCTGAGTGCGTCCTGTCCTATCTGTAAACATGGAGGGGCACTGACTCATCAGCTGAGTGAGGGCAGTAGTTGCTAATCGGCAGCAAATTTCTGAGTCATCATTGACCTGAATCGCTCAGACTTTATGGCGCCATTATCAACATTGAGGCCTCTCAGGCCAACTCTCTTCCGTCTGTTTACCACTTTGCCTCCGCCTTTGCTTCACCTGCTGTGCTGGTTGGAAGTCGCCACCCCGGGATTGGCCATGATGTATCTTGGGCCATTATCTGACAGGAATGATTTGCTGAGTGTGAGAATGGTGCGCTGTTCTTTGACCAATCATCGGGAGAGTTCTCCAAATGTTTTCCCAAACCTCCGGATATCAGTGAGGGGGAATTTTCAGGCTCCGCAGGGCTGGGTGTGTCATTGTTATTTCCAGTTCCTCGGTCGATGTCATTTGTTGCAGGCGGCTTTATTCCTGTTTAACTAACCTGTAGCCATTTGGTCCAACTGAGTGGCTAGCTCGGCCATTTCAGAGGGTGCTTAAGAGTGAATGATATGGTTATGACTCTGGAGCCTCAGGTGGTCCAGACCAGGTAAGGTTGGCCGGCTTTCTTCCCTAAAAGACACCAATATGGCTCATGTTTGGAAGATCCCGCAATGAACAGATGTTGGTGTGATCGATTGTTACCGGTAACTTTTGAACGCAGCAACTCCCAGTGATTACTGTCCATTATATATGGCCTTAAAGAAGGAAACTAGGACTGTGATATAAACTCCGCCGATGCCGACCCGGAGGACAGATGTTCCCCAGTAGTTGTCTTTACTGAATTGTCAAAACATGTTAAAATGTGGGGCACGCCACCTGTAGGACAGCTGTGCGAACTCTAAATGGTGGTGAAGGTGGAGAGGAAAATCGACTAAGAGCAATTTTTGGCGCCTCCCAGCATCAACGGTGGGGACTAGAGCTCCCGCTGCTATGGTATCGGAGCGGGGTAACAGCGTCTCCCATGCAATGAACTGGTCAGGTGGGCAGAAAAGTGGCAAAGATAATTCAAACCAGTGAAGTTGAGGTGATGTATTTGGGGAAGTCAGACAAGACAAAGGTTTACACAATTAATGGAGGGATATTGAGAAGTGTAGAGGAAGTGAGGGGCTTTGGGTTGAATGTCCACAGGTCCCAAACGGTAGCAGGCCTGATCGAAAAGGTGGTTAAGAAGGTACATGGAGTCACTTGTTTACGGGACGATGTGCAGTTCTTGTCACCTCATTGCAGAAAGGATGTAATTGGCCTGGAGTGGGTACAGAGGAGGGTTACGAGGCTGTTGCCAGGACTGGAAAACCCATATGGTTCATTAATGTCCCTTAGGGAAGGAAATCTGCCCTCCTTACCCGGTCTGGCCTACATGTCACACCAGTTCAGCCTCAATGTGGTTGACTCTTAACTGCCCCCTGAAATAGTATAGCAAAATACTCAATCGAGGGCAATTAGGGATGGGCAACACATGTTGACCTTGTGAGCGATGTCCAAATCACATGAATAAATATTTTTTAAAAGATCAGGTAAGCATAAAATACAAGTGATATGAGGATATTGGGGAACGAAGAAGAAATATTCACGAGGATGGTGTCAGAACTGAAAGGTCTTAACCATCAGTAAATCTCGAACATGTCTTTACTCTAGAATATCCACACTGTCCAATTCGGAAGAATTTTATTTATTTCAGTAAGTGCACCGCTCACCCTAAACTCCGGGAATATGGAGCCATGCCACTCAATCTCTCCTCATTAGACAATCCCCTCATCTCAGTTGTTGGGTTTAGTCTTTGACCTTTGCAACCGGCTCCCATGATCCTGGTTGTGGAATTGGACCTGGTGTGGAAGATGTTTAGCATTCTTAAATTTCCACCACCCCATCCATGTGTTAGTATTTATACAGTAGCAGGAGAAGCAGTGGAGTAAAAGGATCTTAGACCCTCCGGCGCTACCTCACACCCTCACTCTGCCTCAATTTCCACACTGACATCCCTCAGAATCTGCGAATAGTTCCCCCTTCAAACGTCTCACCTAACCTCATCAGAACATTTCACTCTCTTTCTCTGTGTATCTCTCCCCATCAAAGTCTCTATCTCTGACTTTCTCTTTCTCCCTCTCTGTTTCCATCTCTCACTCTGCGCCTCTCTCTGACTCTCTCCCTGCCACCCTCTCCACCTCTCCCTCTTTGTGACCCCTCTGTGTCTCCGTTTGAGTACCCCTCTCTGTGTCACCACTTGTCTCTCCACCTCTCTACCTCTTCTAACCTCTCTCCCCCTCTCCAAGTCTCTTTCTTTCTATCTCTCTCTCTCTCTCTCAACCTCTCCCTCTGTCCCTGCCTTTTTATTTAACTCCCCCTTCCTGCCTTTCTCTCTCTCAGTCTCTGTTTTCCTTTTTTATCTGCATCCCTCACCCTCTCTGTCCCTCTCTCTTTGTCTCTCTGCCTGTCACTCCGTATCTCTATGTGTCTTTCCTTCTATGACCCTCTAACGTTCTGTCTCTCTCTCTGATCTTTCTCTGCCATCCTCTCTCTCTATCTATCTTCTCTCTCTCTCTCTGACTCTGTGTGTGTGTCTCACTTTCTCGTATGCAACATCTCTGTGCCTTTCTCTCTCACTGTCTCTCTCTCTCCCCCTCTCCTTCTCTGTGTCTCACTCTCACTGTCTCTCTTCTGAACTCGCTCTCTCTTTCGCTGTCTCTCAATATTTTTCACTCTCTCTTTGTCTCTATCTGCCCCTCACCCTGTCCCTATCTCTATCTCCGTCTCCCTCTCCCTCACTCTCCGTCTCTCTCACTTTCTTTCTGTCTCTGCCGCTATCTCTCTCATTCTTTCGCTTTCACTTTCCCCTCTGCACCTATTTCTGTCTGTCCCTGTCTCTCTCTCTCTCTCTCTTTCTCCTTCTCTCTCACTCACACTCTCGGAGACTCTCCCCGTTTCTCTCTCTTGTTCTCTCCGTCTCGCTTCCCCCATCTCTCACACTCTCTGTCTGTGGTCTCTCTCTTACTCTCTTTGTATATATCTCTGTCTCTATCTCTTTCTCTCTGTTTCTCTATCACAATCACTCTGCTTGTCTCACAGCCTGTCTTTCACTGTCTCTGTTTCTTTCTGTCTCCTCCTCTCTCTTCCTTCCTCTCTCTTTCTGTCTCACTCGCTCTCTTTTTCCTGTCTCTCTCTCTCTCTCATTCTCTATTTAATTGTTTGCCTACAACTCTATAACAGTCACCCCCTCGCTCTCTCTCCAGAGTCTCTCCCCCTGTCTCTGTCTAACTGTCTCTCCCTCTCTCTCACCTTGCCGCTCCCTCCCTCTGTCTCTCTGTGTCTCTCACGCTCATCTGCTGCCTGTCTCTATCCCTATCTCCACCTTTCCCTCTCTCATACACGCCCTCTCTCTTTCTCTCTCTCTCTCTCCCACGCTCTCCCTGACTCTCTCCGTGTCTCTCTTTCTCTCTCTGTCTGCATTCATCTCTGTCTGTCTCTTCCTCTATTTTTTGTCTCCCTCACTCTCCGACTCTCTTTCTGTGTCTCTCTATCTCTCTTTCTCCAATTGCTTCTCGTTTACTGTCCTTGTCCCTGTCTTTGTCAGCGTTTGTCTCTCTTTGTGTCTCACTCTGAATCACGCTCTCTTTCTTAGGGTCTGCCCGACTATGTGTGTCTCTCTGTCTCTCTCTCTCTCACACACATCAATGCTCAATCCACTCTCTGTTGGTCTCTCTCTGCCACTCTCATTCTGCTGCCTCTTGCTCTCTCACTCTCTCATTCTGTTGACTCTCTCTCCCTTTCACTCTATCTTCCGCAATCCCTCTCTCTCAATCTCTGACAGTCTGCATTTGCCTTCTTGCCCCTGAATCTTTCTCTCTGTCTTTGTCCCACTCTCTCTCTGCATCATCCTGTCTCTTTCAGCCTCTATTTTCCCTGTTGCTCTGTCTTTCTTTCAACCCCTGTTGCTGTCTCTGTCCCTCTCTCTCGCCCCCTCCCTCACTATGTCACTCACTCTCATGACCAGTCCCTCTCTGTCTCTTTCTCTATGCCACTGTGTTTGTCTCTGTGTCTCCCTCTCTCTTTTCTTCCGGAGTCTCTCTCTAATTAACTCTCTTTATGTCTCTAATCCAAACACCATCTTTTTCTGCTGCCCTTTCTCTCCATCTCCCTTTCTCTGCCTGCCTGTCTCCCTCTCATACATGCTCTCTCTGAAAACCTTTGTGCCTCTCTCTCCCTCTCTCTCTTTATCTCTGACCGTCCTTTTCTGTCTCTCTGCCTCTGTTTCTCGGTCTGTTGATCTGTCTGTCTCCCTCTTTCCCGCTCCCTGTTGCTGTGTCTCTCTCTCGCTCTGCCTCTCTCTCTTGTTTGCCTCTCCCTCTTTCTCTCTGCC